>NW_021135625.1:0-289354 GCF_004193835.3 Ostrinia furnacalis | reverse complement strand
GCTAGTAACTACTAAAACCGACAAGCACCTCCCACCTCAGGTTAAAATATGGTTCTATGAAGTAGCAACCTCGTTGGCCAGTAGGTCACAAAAGCTCTTCAGGGACCATACGTAAACTAAAATATGTCTTGCTATATTTTGAACTTACGCTAGAGGATTTTAAAATGCAGTTTTGGGAGCGAAATATACGCGAGAATGGAGTATATATTTCGATATTACCACATGGTTTATTTTTACTTAAAAGACTTCATGGCTTCATCCCAACTAATATTATAAATGCGAAAGTAACTCTGTCTGTCTGTCTGTCTGTCTGTCTGTCTGTCTGTCTGTCTGTCTGTCTGTTACGCTTTCCCGCTTAAACCTCGCAACCGATTTTGATGAAATTTGGCATAGAGATAGTTTGAGTCCCGGGAAAGAACATAGGATAGTTTTTATCCCGGTTTTTGAAACAGGGACGCGCGCGATATAGTTTTTCTGTGACAGACAAAATTCCACGCGGGCGAAGCCGCGGGCGGAAAGCTAGTAAGCCATAAGCCATACCCTGTTCTCAAGTATTCTGTTTTTTTGCAGGTGTTGCGTTTAGTAAGTAGGCAGAGCTTTTCTACCATACCCTGATTTGAAAATAATAACTAAAAAAATACTTCTAACACTAACAAGTACGTTATAATACGTAAATGTTTTTATAATCTTCTTCATTACTGAAGGTGAATGGAATAACGATTTGCATGACAATCTCAATATTGAGTTTTTGTCATAATTACTTTCAAACTGGGACCATCTAACAAACTTGTGTGATTTTGCCTTGTTTATTACGCGAGTGTAGTACTGCAGTCACATCGTTCGTTCGTTCGTTCGTTTCAGCCAAATGACGTCCACTGCTGGACAAAGGCCTCCCCCAAGGTTTTCCACAATGAACGGTCCTGCGTTGCCCGCGTCCAGGCTCTTCCCGCGACCTTTACCAGATCGTCGGTCCACCTAGTAGGAGGCTTTCCCAAGTGCAGTCACATAAATCTCAAGAAATAATATCTACATACTGAAAAGATAAAAACCTAATAATCGGGTAAATTTTAAGTTTAAGTTACAAACCAGAAATTAAACTTTCGTCCTCAAAAAAAAGTGGTTTGACAATGTTGTGCCAATGCATCACGCATAATTATTATGGACACAATATTTCGCTAAAGTCGGTCACTATTATGTTCAAACGAGCAGGCTTAATGGCGTAGTTTACTATCATGGATATGTTAATACACGCCCATCAAAAATAATTATTCAGAGCACAATGAGCTTGTACAAAACCGTAAAACCATTTTAGTGTGTTCAAAAATAGGATTGAAATTTTAACACGATTAATAATATAAGTGAAAATGTTTATTCTAATATAATGAAATCATATTATTATTATCATTTTTCACGGTTCACGCGACTTTTTCCATGTAAAAATGTTTTCCTAATAGAGACTAATCATGATAATTTATATACCTTAAGGTAGGTAAGTAGATACTTCAAGACCAATAATTAGGAAACTGCATTGAGTACTATGATGATGTATAAAATTATATAGGTAGGCATGTACTGATTTTTTACCACGAAATTCATTCAATTTAATTACCTTAAATATTTGCGTAATAAAACCACACTGTTTGAATCTCGATTTTGGATTAATTAACATTAACCAACATTGGGACGCATGATTAAAATGCAAACTATAATTTTGTTGCTTTCATTAAGTTATTTTCTTTGAAATTTGAAAATGCAAATGAAAATGTATGTTTTCTCAAAGTTAAAGCAAATCAGCCAGTTTGCAACGACTATGAAATGAATGAATCCATGTTTCGGGGTGTACCTTACACTACCACGTGTCAGTCTGACTTAGGCTGGATTGCACCATCTTACTTTAACTTTGACAAACGTCAAAAATCTGTCAAACAAAAAACATGGTTATCATCAAAGTTAGGTGGTGCAACTCAGCCTTTCGCCCGTATTCACAAACGATGCTTGCTTAAGTGAAGCAGCAAATCGAACTCTTTCATTGGTTCATGTGTCACCCTGTGCGTCCACACGCACTGTGAGACCTCATAGTAATATTTGTGAATACGGGCGTTAATAATGTCAGACCTAGATGACTAGAAGAACGTGAAACTGTTGACATAATCTAATCATACTCGTCTCTACGATTATCATATCAAAACTTCCACCCAAATCAAAAAGCGGTCCCCTAACTAAATTCCCACTACCCTGGCTTATTTGCCTCCCACCTGCCCCTAATTGCCGGAACGCTAACTGGATTTAAGTTCGGATCTGTTAGACGCTTAACGAATTCAGTCGCCCTTAGTTAGCGCGCACGTGAGACGGCGGCTGATCAGCGATTGTTTGGGGCTAGTTCGGAATTTTAATTGCAGCTCTGACGTAAGTGGTGTGCACGATGTTCTGCATTAAAAAACAAATGACTGTCAAAAGAATTGTCGAAATTGTGACATTAGTGATTGATAAGACTAGTATAACTAGGTGATGGATAATGTTTGGTAACTCACTGCTCGTTAGTCTTTGCACTAAGTAACAAACTACTTAGGCTGAGTTACACAACCTAACTTTGATCATAACTTTAACGTAAACCGGTGTTTTTGTATGGATTTTGACAGATTTTTGACGTTTGTCAAAGTTAAAGTAAGATGGTGCAACCCAGCCTTAAATCTCAATCGTTCGCCACCCCCACGGTTTTTCACAACCACCGGCTTTCCACGAACCTCACGATCGTCGGTCCAACGAGTAGGTTTGTTTACTGTGAGAGAACTGAGTCAAATCACGGTCGCGGTTGATTCTGTCGCAGCGCGAACCACCGCTTTTAGAAGTATTTTTCGTTCTTAAAAAATTGCATTACTCTGCAGTTAAGGTTATAAAAAATAAATAAAAGGAAGCCAAAATATCATTATTCGCGGGAAAATTACCCTCCCTCAAGGAATATAACGCTGGCTCGTTTCTTTTTACACGGCAAGATGCCCGCAGCATTAGTTTGCGGAGTTAGCAAGCGCTTGCTCTAAAACTTGGTTCTATTAACAATTTTTATTGCGACTGTTAATGTTATACAGGATGTTAGGTAAATGGGTATATGAGCCGACACTAGCCCATGTTAACATGGTCATATAAATGGTATGGTGAAGTCAGAAAATTGATATCTTCATTTTAATTATTTTAACTTTCATACAAATCAGATTATTTAAAATTTAATTTGAATGAAAATAAAAAAAAGTGATATTATCAAATTTCTGTCTTCACCTGTCTTCACCATACCATTTATATGACCATGTTAACATGGGCTAGTGTCGGCTCATATACCCATTTACCTAACACCCTGTACATGTAGGAATTATATCTTTAAAAACAGTAGGTAATCATGTAGAATCATAATACCACACCCCAAATTCAAATCTCAAAAAGATTCTACATTGTTGAGTTATTGAGATTTCCTTGCATAGGCTTGCATTATCGGAATTTAAGTGTCGAGCAAATCCTTCATTTGCCTCTGGGAAATAGGTTAGGGTCATTTTCCTGCTGAGGGCCTGATTATGATGATCATGATGATTATTGGATCAGCAATAGTTTACCCTAGAGTTCATAATTTTCTAGATGAAGATGATTTAACCCGTTTATATCTATTTTATTTCTTTTAGAACTTACATACTTAGTTACTCGTTATCATTTTTGATTCAAATTATTGTTTTTTTTAATCGTGCAAGCAATTTAAATAATAAGTAATGGCTATTGCACTTTGGCCGTTTTCAAAGTTGCGAATACCACCCCCGGTCATATTTTCAGGCGATAAATTTTAAATGCCCCCGTTTTACGTGCACTTTCCCTTAGTTTGTTGGATTATAGCTCCCCGGGGATTTATTGCGAATGCGTCTTTATGCTTTAATGATGCAGCTTGACGCACCCGCATAATGGAACTGTTGCACTTTTTACTGCCTCGTCACCAGGTCATTTAGTCTCCACTATAGGGGCACGACCTTCTATGATTCCAGAGGCGAAAGGAGCCTTTGGCCTACACTACAGTTCGCACTGAATTTTCAGAGGTTCAGAGTCGGGGAGGATGATATGGCCTACATTTCCCACGCTGCATGCTGACCAGCCTGGATGCGAGCGACGCAGAACCGATCCTTGTGGAAAACCTTGGGGGAGGCCTTTGTCCAGCAGTGGACATCTTACGGCTGAAACGAACGAAAGAACGAACGAAAGCTGACGGTTTAAATGAGGTTTTAGCTCCTAAATTGTGACAAAACGGTCCTGAAAGTTCGGATTGTTCAAGAATTATTTCTTCCCTGAAAGTTCGTTATACCTAATCTGTGGCAATAAATATCGACTCGGTTAAAATTTCACTGTCTCCATTTTAGTAATCATATCATTATCTACTTGATTTTGCAACCAAATCATCAGCATTTCAGATATAGGACGCTTAATGCTGATATGTTTTCCCAATAAAAAGGTCAATAAATATAAAAAAAAACTAGCGGCTGCCCGCGACTTCATACGCGTGGACCCCGTTTTACCCCCTTAGGTGTTGAATTTTGCAAAATCCCGTCTTAGTGAGTCCTAAAAGCAACCCGCATGTAAAATTTGAGCCTTCTGAGATTTCGTGATGAGTGAGTCAGTCAGTGACCTTTCGCTTTTATAGATATAGCAAAAGATACCTATATCTATCGCTTCAAAGACAGTTCGAATGTTACTTTATCTACAGACACAGTAACTAAAATACCAGGTGTGCGCAGTTATTTGTAACTTAAATACATTAATTCGGTTAAGAGGTCCACAATTATGGGCAGGTGAGGACGTGGGAGAACAAGCCAACAAAGTGAGCACTTGTTATGTAAGTAGCTTTGTGTCTTATCGCCGAAACCTAGTAACTAGGTCGCCAGAGAGAACTACGGAGAAAATTGTTAAATAAAATTAAATGTATCCTGAATTTCAGGAAACTTCTGACAAATTAAGAGTGAGTTAATTACTACTACACTAAGAAGTGTAGTTTCGTTCAAAGCTAGTTCATATTTCATTAAAATATTTTGTATTTATGTTTCCATCAAATTAACATTTCCTTGAAAAAAAGTGATTTTTAAATGTTACTCGGTATTTCCATAGCCTAATCACTACACGACCAAAGTAATTCTTATTCAGGGTCCAGTCTGAAAAAAAAAAGCCATTTTCTCAGTTACTTTTCCTTCAGACAAAAACTATTTCATAGTCATTGTTGTTTATAGAAAAAATAGTATTAGAAACTTAAATTACATTAATCACTCGAACCAACAACTTATACATTGAAATAAATCTTAAATCCTAAACTACCCTCTCTCCCCGTTAATTGAAAATTGGTTACACTCACAAGGAACTTAAATTAATCGCGGATCAAGTTACAAGTTGTAACAGCCTGATCACCCTACCTGCATTCACCCATGAGGGTCCTAAGATCTTACATGTATACAGGGTGTTAAACAACTGGGCTAAAACTTAAACAGTGTAATTAGATTGTACCAATAACATTAATATCTCAGGAGCTTAATCCTTTTTACTTCATAATTGACAAGATTATATTCCCTTTCCGATATTTTAAGATTAACTGTAAATTTTTTTTCAAACATTTTAATTAAAACGGTCAAAGACAGAAGTTCCCTACAGATTAACATCAAACTTCTAAACAAAAAAAAGTAACTCCCCTATTCACAAACATTACTATGAGGTCTCATAGTGCGCGTGGACGCACAGGCTGACACACGAACCAATCACAGAGCTCTATTCAACGCTGTGCGTGCGTTCGATTTGCTGCTTCACTTAAGCAAGCATCGTTTGTGAATACGGACGTAAAATGTGGAAACCCATAAATACACCGAGATAAAAACCCACTCCTACGAGTTTTCAACTCACAATATAGAAGTTACTAAGAAACAGTCATCTTTATATCTGTTTTTTTTTTGTTAACTATCCCTTTTGTATAACATGGACCATCCAAAGATAAATATGGCCGACTGAAATTGAAAACACTTGCACCGCCATCCTCCGCGTATAAAGTCACTTATTTTTATGTGAACGTTTCGCGTCCCAACAAATGCAGGTACTTACCATATTTTATCCTTTTTTATCACCACAGATTGCATAAGCACGTCTAGCTTCATAGATTCGCCCCTTGAATGGGAAAACAGTGAATCTCACTTTTCAAAGCATCGGTCGTTTCTTATATCGATCTCGTATCGCTGGCGTGTTCTGAATCGAAATGAGCGTTTGGAGTAATTTTGGAAGACGGATTCGATTGAGAGCCCTCGCCACCCGAATGGTAGGGTAATGATGCATTTGATGTTTCAAGACGTATTGAATGGGGAACTAGATGCTTGATTCACAAGAACAACGCGATTCGATTTGTAGGTATTCCCCCATACATGTGAGAATGATCATCATCATCATTATTATCATTTCGACCAATGTAACCGACGTAACCTTTGTCCATGTAAAGCTGCAAAACAAAATTTTAAGCCCTAATAAAATTATGAATATTTACAATTTTATTTTCAATTTGTATGTCCCTCTTGGGAACGAGAGGGTTAAACTCTCTAACCGTTAAAAATTTACGCGTTAATTGTGCCTATACTTGTATTTGTAATTAAACAAGTGAAAATCAACTAATAAAGATTCAACTACTTTAGTAGCGCTAACAAAAGCAGAATAGCACTTTGACCTTGCTCAAAAGGTTTTTTTTTAATTTACAACGAGGAACCTTTTGGCCTGTATCTCACCTGATAGTAAGTGACGATCAGGCCGAAAGGCGGAAGCGAGCTTCACCCGGAATCCTCAACCACGGAGGAACTGGCTATCATACCTCTAACTGCCCGGAACACAATGCTGTTAACATTGTTGTTATGGCGACAGACTTAGGTAAGATGGTGGTACCTAGCCAGGCGGACTTAGAACACGCCCTACCACCAACCAAACAGAACAGAAAAATCTGCCCCCACTGAGAATCGAACCCGGGACCTCTGCGTCTGAAGCAGGTGGTCTTACCACTAGACCACAGAGGCGGTTAAAAGGTGTTTTTGCGTAACGAAACTAATCTTGTAGCATAACAAAAAGCGGTGTTAAACTCACAGAACTCGCCCGCAGCGATCTATCAAATTGAACTATTTTAAGTTCGCCAAGTTCGCTTGGCAGATTTGACGACCAAACTTAACGGTCGGTAAGTTTGACCAATAAATCCGTAGTTAAGGGTTAGGACTCCGGGTATCCACCTGTCGCTTAGCGCTAATACGGAGGAAGAAACGTGGGTGTTTAGGACATAGTTGGGGTGAGATGGGAGTGATATATGACTCTTTGTCTTTTGGCAGAAAACGGAGCGGTAGCTTCGGATGTAAGGAAGATAGAAGAGGATATTCTTTCCGTTGTATATTGATTGTTGCAGTTTTATATTAAACTAAAAAATTAAAATGATTGAGCTTGCACCTACTTTATGTTCGAAGTTATTTTGATCTTTTAATTCCTATTTTGGTTCAATAGAATTACTGCCTCAAAGTCATTTTTGAGCTTTCGAAGCATGCACCACCATTTTAAAAAAATGACAGGATATTTTACCCAGCATGTTTATATGCCAGTAAATATAATATAAGTAACTTTGTCTTTTAATTCAATTTATCGCTCTACCACCCCGCCTCGCTATTGGAGTCTCCTAGGAATTATCTAGGAACTGAAATGCAATGCATGTTTTATTCCACGCCTTGCTAAATAGTAATGTACTGTCGCTTGCACGTAAGCTACTATGTTGTCTGCATCTAAGCTTAGTGGTCTACTTCAGCGTACGCAAAGCCGCTGGATCGACGCCAGCGCGGGCGACTCTCAAAGTCATTAGAGAGACGAAAAGCCTCTTCCAGAGGCGATAACCCCTACAAATCATAGCTCAGATTCGCCGCCATGGATCTACCATTAATACATAGCCGCAGGCCACGTTGCTCCAATTTGTTCCAATTCCAAAGTTTAAACAAACTTTGGAAGCAAATTTCGCATGATTCCCGTGATTAAATCGATTTCAGATTGCTGTCGAACGGTATTCCGAAACTGCCGATCCGTCGTTAGAAGTAAACGGCACCGAAAACTTTGGACACGTAAAATTTTAAATTCTCATTTTATACGGTTGTCGGTTTGAATTTAGTCGAGCGGTTGACGTTTGCGGATGTCGTAGAGATATTTTAATGTTCTTCAGTGTGTTTTAGGTGGAAATACGTGAACATTTTCCGCGTATAAACGGCTATGGCTCGGAAAACGTTAGGAAGTCGGTTCTGGCAGACTCGATATACACTAAGGGCCCACGCACACTGCGGGTATTTTTTTAAGCATCGTCGACTCGCATTTCATGCAAATGGAACGCGCTGTGAACGCGATGTTGTCGCAATCAATGTAACTATGCAGGAAAGCAATCTGATTTAGCAGCGTACTAAACGATCTTATAATGCACGTTGTCGATGCTTGAAAATATCGTAGTGTGCATGGGCCCTAATATGAACGCGCGGGTAAAATGGTTTGAAGAGTAAAATAAAATTTTAAACATTGTGTGGGACAGTCGCGTTGCGTTCTCACGTTCTACATTATGTTTGTTGTTTTACTTAATTAGTTTGTCCTAAAATATTCATTATCTTCTACAGACCGCAGTAGCGTGTCTACCAAGTTAGCTAAGCTGTTTTAAGTTTGTAGTACATTTGTGTTGAATAATTTATTAACAAAAATATTATGGCTAAGAAATGATTTAAAAAATTTAATAGTCTTTATTTATTTACTAGCGGCCGCCCGCGACTTCGTACGCGTGGATCCCGTTTTACCCCCTTCATCTATCTTACGCGGTTTAGATTTTTTCATACAAATGTTTTTTCCCGCTAACTCCCGTTCCCGTGGGAATTTTGCAATATCCTGTTGTAACTAAGCTTCAAGTTTACTAAGGTACCTGCATGCCAAATTTCAAGCGTCTAACTTAAGCGGTTTAGATTTTTCATACAAATGTTTTTTCCCGCTAACTCCCGTTCCCGTAGAAATTTTGCAATATCCTGTTGTAACTAAGCTTTAAGTTTACTAAGGTACCTGCATGCTGAATTTCAAGCGTCTAACTTAAGCGGTTCAGATTTTTCATACTAAACGATTTTCCCGCTAATACCCATTCCCGTGGGAATTCCTAAGTATCCTATAACCGGCCCTGGAGTATGAAGAATAATTGTACCAAGTTTCGTTAAAATCCGTCGAGTAGTTTTTGTTTCTATAAGGAACATACAGACAGACAGACAGACAGACAGACAGACAGACAGACAGACAAAAATTTTACTGATTGCATTTTTGGCATCAGTATCGATCACTAATCACCCCCTGATAGTTATTTTGAAAATATATTTAATGTACAGAATTGACCTCTCTACAGATTTATTATAAGTATAGATATTGTAAATTTTAATATTCTTTGTAGGTATGATTAGCAAACAGACGCTTCATACTTTGTAAGAATTCAGTCTTACATCAAATTTAATTAAAATAAATATAATATTTCTCGAATTCTTCTGTACCAAGAAACATTTTTAACGGGAATCGGTTCATTTCCGCGTAGACAAACATGCATGATTAAAAAGTTATTCTTTGTGTTTGACTTGGCGTGTTTGTGTTAAATCTTGCAAGCAATAACTCCGCAAACTCGACGTAAACATACCGATATTCTCAAAATAATAAATTAATGCTTATTTTGGATGACATGGGGGGTAGGGGGGTCTAGATGATGATTACGTCATCGTTAGTTATTTACGTTTTTTCGGGGATTCCCGCAAATAATACATATGCTTAGGCACTCGCTTTGAGAACTGATTAGGGGAATTACCGCACATTAGGGAAATTACCGTGCGCTATTCACTTGTCTAATAATTAACTCTCGTGTCGAAACTGCCCATTGAAATTTGAGAGTCGTAGTCCGCATATTATTATATTTTTTTGTCCCTTACTCTATGTGTATCAGTTAAACCTAATCTTTTCATGAATTTTCCTATTTTAAAAATGACAATATAAAAAACATTTATAACTAAAAATGTTTACGTAAGCATAGGGGGAGGGGGTAAGTGCTTTGCTTACTTTTGATGACAAGGGGGGCGGGGGGGTAAAAAATGGTAAGAAATCTGCTTACGTAATACTTGAACGGCCCCAAAGATACAGTAACCTCATATTATGTAGAAAGAAACCGCCACTAATCTATGACTATAAAAGCGAAAGGTGTGACTAGGTACAAGTGCTAGGAGTCTCAAATTTTGCATGGGAGTTCCTTTTAGTACGTAGGTGCTCACTAAGTCGGGATTTTATGAAACTCCACGTAAAACGGGATCAACGCGTACGAAGTTGTGGGCGGCCGCTAGTATGTTATTACAGTGAATAAAATTATGGTGCTTAATTTATTTTTATTTTATACATTTTAAAAAATATAGATAATATGTGAACAAAACATTCAAGTATAGGTACCTGCCAATTTCATTACAACAACTCTATCTAGAGCTTCTGTCTTATATGAGTATATAAGGTAAAGACTTGAGAATTAAAGAAATTATAATGTAGTTCACAGTATTATAAAGGTTGACCCTACTATTTACAGCTACATTAAGATCTGCTAAGTTCCAAAGTTACGATTCGCAGTAAGAAACGAATTTAAGTCTTAAATTAGAATCGACCACCGTATCCCTAACAAAACGCTTGTCGGTAAAGTTGCTTCCTAAAGTTTAGGCTAAAGAGCCATTCAATAGAGTTCAGCTGAAACCTTGAAGACACGGTTTTACAGACTTCTAGACGTTTGATTTTCACATGTGCGATTTAATACCTCTAGCGTTTGTGCTGCTTTTGTTTGACTAACTAAACATATTTTTGCCTCCCTAGAGAAAGTTATTTTACAAACTGAGCCTATTTTATCTTTTTTATCTTTTGCTAGCCCACAGTGGATAAATAATATTTATACTTAACGTTTAACCTGGCGTTTTTTACAAAGAATTAAATGGTGCCAGAACCTGGCCAATCTGCTTGAATACGTGTGGGTATTTACATATTATGTATACAAACGATTTTATGTATGTTTAGATTGCCTTATTTTAGCAACACCGCTTCAAACTTTTACTAAGACTATTTAGTTTTTTTTCTACATGTGGTAAATTAAAATGAACCTGTGTCAAATCATAACACAATGTTCCACACATACTAAACGTCAAAAGAACGCCAGTGTGCAGTGCAGCTGCGTCACGTATGAGGCACGCTACAATTCACTTATCAGGCTGCGGGCTGGGTCCCTAGCGGGACGTGCGACTTGCACTCTCAGGGTCTGGAATGAAGGGAAAATTATCCATGAATGAGAGATAATTTTGCACTTTTAAGGGTATCTTAAGCGAACAACATACCATGGCTTTTATAATTTGTTCGTCAAAGGGATTGAAACCAGACCTCTGGATCGATGGAGTTAACGTTTAACTATATTTCTGCCCCGCAGAATCGTACACTTTCAACCTCAGATCATAGAAAGAGAATAGATATGAAGTCGCGCGTAACTACACCGAGAACCAGTGTCCCCACATTTCCCCCACCACAACTCCCACACACACATTCAACTGTGTAAAAACAAAGCGACTGAGAGTCTACGACAACATGTGCGACCGGCTTAAAAGTGCTGTGATTGGCCAGAAGGCGTGCCTTATGGCCAATCAATGGCCGCGTTACGTGACGCACACTAAGAAAATGCTAGTGAGAGAACAAAGATAAAATGGAGTCGACAAGATATCGATACTTTAAATCGCTAGGGGCAAGGCTCGAAACTGGTTTCACAAAATGCTTATGTATGAAACCCTTTTTATTATTATACGTTATTATTAACTACTATCGCACGCATTTACTTTTTAATTATGGCGATCTGCGTACTGCATAATAATATGTTTATCAAAAATAATGCCTATATTAGGCTTTCAACTAGCTCTTATAGTAATTACATAGTTGACAGTTACTAATTACTTCTACTGTTATTATTTTTTTTGTAAAATCTTATAATCGCAAGTAACACATCATTTTTTTATTTAAAATTACAAAATAGAAAATTATAATTTATCGATAATAGGAAACCGCATTAGAACACGAGCACGGCACTTTGTTACGACCGGCACATGCGGCCGTAGGTAGCGCATTTTCTTACATAACTTTTCTATTCCTATCATTGGAGGTCCGAAAATATTTCTCATACAATTTGATACCATAATGATCATTCTTCATAAAAAATTTAAAACCTACATATTTAAAAACATAATCATTGATATTCATAATATCACTAATCATACACTTAGTTCTCACTAATATTTGTTTTCATATATTTTTCTATACTAATGATCGAAACTCATAATCATTCGAATAAATAACTATAATATTCATAAATGTGATGTATCCTAATACGTGTTTTCATAAATTTATTACTCATAAGTGTATTTATCCATATTATTGAAAATCATGATGTCTATATTCGTATTAAATCGTATTTAACATTAAATTAATTTGAATTGGTCCAAAACAGGCAATATTTTGTGCCACAAAACTAACGTGACAGAAACGAATCGCTGCNAAGTCGTCAATGTACAAGTGTGTTAGAATTTTTATCACCACTGATTTCGATATCGCAGTAACTGTTACGGCACTGAATTCGTTCGTAAAAATGTTTAGTTTTTTTTATTTATAAGCAAAATACCAATGGATTTGCAATACTTACATGTAGTAAATGACTCCATTGTTCTTGTAGTTCTTCGTTTCACTTGTTTTATTGCACGTAACGACGCATTATCCAAAATATCGGAGAACATTTCCTTAGTACGACTGAATCGCGACTAACCTAGCTACGCGGCCGATGTTCGTTTCTGGGCATATCGCGGAGACACGCGCCACGCCCCCGTTTCAAATCTATTCCCTTCTATGATCTGAGCTTTCAACACTACAGGCACTTTCAAATTAAACGTTTTCATAGACAAAACGAGCGACTGCATGTGTACAGAATGTATGTAAATGTAAAGTTATTTAGTATCCAATATTGTGCGATTCAAAACGCCAGAGTAAAAACGCGTCATCTGGAGGCTCAAACTTGGTAATTCACATTTTTATTACAACGCATTGCCATACAATTCTCCGTGTGTAGTCCTGCAAATGGACGTCCAACGTCCTGCTGAAAACGTCTTTTTGAAAGCGCTCGACTACCACGAAATAATCTATCCAAATTATGTATTCACAATCAGTTCTGTTTATTGTTAGTCAACCAATCAGTTAAGTACCTGCACTTTCCGTCTGACCACCTTATGACGATTCTCCTATAATCTGCAGCGATGCAATGACCAAGCTGCAATCTCATTACAGCGCTTGATTGTCAACCCGACTAATCATTCGGGTCATTGACAAATTGCTTTACAATAACTTGATTAGCTCAACCCATTAAATGCGGGCTAATCTCGGAATAATCAATCACTTTGGGTTTATTGTAGCCAGTGGCCATTGTCGACGGCTCTGTGACTTTGGTGCTGTAATGAAAATATCCCGTAATTTTTTAATACTTTTCTGTAGGCGGATACGTTACTCGTGAGTATACGAGTATACGACACGTCAGTTACCTAAATAATTACTTCAGAAAACTATGACAGTTCATAAAGCCTGACAGCACGATTTGTGACCTTAGCTATTACCTCCATGAAAAGAAGTACTTATAGGCTTCCTAAACCCTATACCTCCCATAACTAAGTAGGGAACAGGTTTTGAATTCTGAATATTTTGTCAAGTTTTTCACATTAGTGTTTATAGTATTGTATAATATTAGTTTTTCATATTAGACTTTTGCACAAAATATCGAATCAGGTCCAAAAATAAAAGAAACTCAGGTATAATTTAATTTTATAATAACGAGAATTTTCAGAATTATATTATTCATGCGGGTTTTATTACCTTGAAAATGTGCAGAGCATATCTTCTCTTTGTTTAAAATAACTTTACATTTACCTAAATCACAATATTTTTGAGTACATCTCCTCTTATTAGCTTAAATAGAAATAAGCTAGCATTCTCATTTAAAATTCCAAGTATTTGAGAGTTCAAACAAGATTTTACGAAATTCGTTCTTTGTAATATAAAGGTAAAATATGTACACTTATTGCACCACACGTATGCAGTAGAGAGAACCGAGCCATTCTGTGCTTCTAATTTGGAGAAACAAAATGCGCTTAGAGTGTTTGCATTCGAGCATATTCGCCATTTTATTCAAAATACCAAGGGTTCACTTCGCTTTTTCACTGAAAAACTTTTCTTAGAAAATCTCGAGACAGCCCGTCTGCTAATGTACTCGTATGAATGTACGATATAATGTTATTACTTATCATTAGACTGCAGAAACTAAAGTTATAAAAGCTCAGCTTAGTTCAATGACCTATCAAACTATCAAAAATATTTCTCTTACTGTATACTCTTAATATTGTTGAGCATTTTTGCATTCATCATTCATTCTTTACTTGAAAGAGACACATACAAATAGGTACTCGTATTTAACTTTGGCTAAGATTCATCTTTGAAGTAAAGCCTCTTATATTTTTTTGTCCAAGTTACATATTCTTAGGCCCACATTGATCAAATCAGTTGGGTAGTATAAGCATGCGAACGTAGTTACTAGACAAACAAAATTTCTTTCTTATTGTGTACCTTTGTATTTCTTTTGGAAAACCTATCTGCTGTCCTTTCAATCATGTTAAGAATTAACAAGGCATGAACACGATATTCTGTCTCTATTTTGGACCACTTATTAATCAGATTTCACCCTCTACGTAGTCACAATCACACATTACTCGATTGACTGGCGCCTATTACAAAATTACTTCTAATTAACGCAATCGAGCCTGCGGTAATTATACGTGGGCTTATGAATTAGAGGCAACGCACACTTAATACTAATTTTGTTGTTACTGATGTCGCGATTTGTCGTAGAATACAAAGAGAGTCAGATTTGGTAAGTTTATGTAACTTCTTTTAGGTACAAACTTTTATTTGCAGTTAGAAAGTATGGAGAACGTGTAATTGAACTGAAATAGTAAGACACGGGTCTTAACGCGACACTTATTAATGAGTTNCACACACACACACACACACACACACACACACACACACACACACACACCTAACACATCACTCTCACCCAACAAACACACATACACTTCAGCTTAACTCTGGAAATTGTTTACTTATAGACTAGTATTATAAAATTACCTTCCTACTTTTAGTGTAACAATAATATAAGTAGTATCCACTACAGGCCACAAATGTAATTATGCCGTGTGTGAGTCCCTGGTGACCTGTAATACAGGCTCTTTCAGAACCTACTTCAGGCACCAGTCTTCACAATACGGGTATATGATATGCCAGGCCAAAGCACCGATTAGCACACTAGCAAATAATATATCACAGAATGACAAACTATCGTATCTTTCCTATGTCGTGTGTACCTAATATCTTGTCAAATATTGTCTCAACAACAACAAATTGTAAGCCCATTGTGAAGAAAATAAATATTTTTATTATTATTATTTATATTTTATTATTATTAGTTACATTATGTACTCACGGCTTGACGTTCGGCTGCTATGCTGCAGCGCGAATTTTGCCGTCAAGTACAAATACGGATACTGTGAGTGTTGTGTGTCGTGGTAACATCACTAGTGGTAGTGTAACAAATGACAATATGAGGGTAGTTGAAAATTTTCAAGCCCGCCCGAACGGACGACACCGCGAGCTGCCATTCTGCTTGTGCACGGCTGCAGCATAGCAGCCGAAACGTCAAGCCGCGAGTACATAATGTAACTTGTTAATAAACGTCGCGTTAAGACCCGTGTCTTACTATTAGTCAAAAGTAAAATCTTATAATTGAACTGAATAGTTAAGTTTGTTGTCAACTCAAAAAGAAGACGATTATCTAGGTGAATGAACTACATATAGAGGGGAAGTAAGAACATGAAATCCGAAGAATGCAAATGGTTTTTTTAATGGTAGAGCAATACTGATTAGAATCACGTCTCTTTCTAAAATGTGTTACTAAAAATGAATCAACAGGCAAGTGGCCATAAATAAAAACCAAGCAATATTATAATAAATGGCCAACAAAAATCAAGTGTGCGTGCTTCATACGGCCAGGGTAGCGTGACGTGCAGCCACGACCGGATTATAAGCGGTCACCGGATAATTTGAGAGGCGATATCCGGGTAGACCGGCTATCGCAAACGGATAATTACGGGTACGGGATAATCGGAGGTAGTGGGGAGGCGATGTTGGATCTAATCCAGTCTATTTTACAACGTAAATCATAGGCATATCGTCCAACGTAGATATGACGTGTAAACGGGATTTGGGTAACTTAAATATGTTCTATTACTTAAAAAAAAATTATTTGAGACTCTGTTTCCAGTTCATTCAGAATATTGGTTACATTTTAATTAATTTTAGTAAGACATAGTGCATACTGTTTAGATATTGTTTTACAATCTTCCAACAAAGATTCTTAGGTAGAGTGAAGTTATCACTAAGTTGTGTGTCTTATGTAGAAACCTAACCCAAAACCTGCAGGTCGAAAATTATCCACATAGGCGGTTAAACCATTTTAGTGAAAGTGAGCCTTACATTTCTAAAACCATACCAACGAGGTCCGCTAACGAGGCGCTCCCAGCAGGAGCCCTTTAAAATTTTATCTAAACTGTCACCTCTGGAATACGCAATTTAAGTTTGCACGTAAAATCTTGCCAGCAGTGAAAAATTTAGCGCTTCAAGCGCCATAGAGTAATATAACTTTAGTTTGATGAAGTCACGTACAGACCCGTTTTTATGGTACAAATAAATTATTGTGGGAGTTCGTTAAGGCTCCAATTTATTGAAATAACTCGAGTAAGTCACTATGAAAAGTGTGACGTTGATGCAAATTGAGTGCGTACTTTTAAAAGAAGCTGATAACTTTTAAGAGCTTTGAAATTAGATTTTCAGTGGCTACTTCAGCTTTTCAGTGTGCTTTTTATTTTTCTTAGGACTAAAGAGTGAAAACATGATCAGTTATCCAATTAGTCAATTTATTGAACATTTAATAAGATTGAAACTACACATTAAATTTTGAAATTAAAATGAAGCCCAAATAAGTTAATTTGGTACAACTTATTTAAGAGAGGTGCAAAATACTTAAAATCTTTTTTCTTACAGCTAGACTCTACCTTGCAAATCAACTAGGTAAGTATATGGAAGTACGTAAATTATTATTTATGTCTTTCCTGAAATCATATTTTTACATAAATTCTTCTTGTCAATTTCTTAGATATTAATAAAACTAATGAATCTGGGTTTAAATTTAACTTAGCAATTTTAAAAATTATGATAAAACCCGCACCAAAAGAACTTTATATTTTAAAAGATATTATGACCAAAACTTTTTACTTTGTCTAATAAGCAGAACGTAGCAAGCCCAGCTCGACCGAAACTAAATTATAGTAGTATCGGGCGATGTTAGTTCTGCAACTTTACCGAAGTTTGCCTATTGTTTTGTTAGTGCATCGGGAATTGAATTCTTCCAATCCGTGAGATTACGAGAGAATGGTGAACACGGTTAGTTGCGGTTCTTTTACCGATAGTGCTTAAGTTAAGCCTTTCAAAATAAGGTTGTCTAGGAATATTGCCAGTATTCTATTGCTAGTGGAAAAGAAAAAGTTGGGGTAAGTTGAATAGACGATACTTGTAGTAA
This sequence comes from Ostrinia furnacalis, assembly GCF_004193835.3. Taxonomy (NCBI): domain Eukaryota; kingdom Metazoa; phylum Arthropoda; class Insecta; order Lepidoptera; family Crambidae; genus Ostrinia; species Ostrinia furnacalis. The sequence goes on along the minus strand of NW_021135625.1, from coordinate 271,557 downwards.
GGGTTAGCTTACACGATGTAATTTTGAATTCAAAATATTGTGACCTTTTAGGTTGTTGCACCAATAAGTTTAATACTTTCAAACAAAGCAGGGATTTTGGAGACAGACAACGGACAACATATTTTTAAACATCTAAAAGTCCAAGTAGAATAGAATAGAATAGAATAATTGTTTATTTGCATAAAACATGGTATACAGTTGTTACAGCTATAAAATAAGTCCACATGTTTTGCTACATCAAGAAGCATGCAAGTTTGAATATTAATACATAAAAAAGAAACAATGTCATTATAATTATATCAATTTTCAACAGTACAGTACAGTTTTACAATAATAAATGTCCAATAAATTATTAATTATGTCAGCTATGTCAAAAATTACATTTATACATATTTGAATGTCAAGAAATCCTTTATATCCTAAGTACCAACCTAAGTTACCTACCAACTTACTAGGCAAAGTTTTTTAGTCCAATAACACGAAAAAAAGAACGATTTTGAATTATAGACCCAAACATATTTTGGTATTGGATTTCCACAAAAAGGGTGTGAATGGTAACACCCTACAATAGTCAAGATAACGCATACCTTCTTCATAATCTCACAATCCGATCCAACCATTTTCACCGCGAGTACTTCTGTATCCCTACGTCATAGTACAACGGCACTTCAAGTTTAACAGTACGGTATCTTATTCAGTAGTGGTAAGTGCGTTTTTACAACAAAAATGTGTAGTCTGATAGTACAGAGCCGTGTTAAACTTGCATCGGTTTTATCAAACGGTGCAAACCGAACAAGTCCGTAGTTTCCGTTTTATGTAACAGATAAGCTTAAAGAGCACATACGCGGTTCTACTACTTGGTAGGAAATGAAATTATACAGCGTTTTGAGTTTGAGCACATATAGTTTGAGTTTCCTTGATACGAAGTGGTTTTTAGATTGACTGAATAGGACTTATTGAAGAGCAGTTTTTTTAGGAAATTCATGGCGAGTGCTCATCATTATTACTTTGTTATCACGAAGACACATATTTGTAGCTCTTTGTGCAATTAAAAGCATTATCATTAAGTGGAAGTGGGAATAAAAGGGAACATAATATTGTTATTTTTGATAATATCGAGGAAACAATACCTACTTAATACTTATAAGGGTCAACCTTGAAATTGGGCGTATTCGGTTGATTCCCCTGGAACTTTTTAAAACTTAACACTAGAAGTGCCGAAGATTACGACCCCCCTAAAAGCGCCGCTGGGTCAATTTTGTCCCAGCATATATTTTGTAACATTTTTTAGTTTCAGGCATGAACATTATGGTTAAAACTATTTGTAGTATCCTTAAAAAATGGTTTATCTATACAGTTAAATCAATATGTACTTATTTCTTTAAAAATATAAATGTATTCAATTTTAATTGTGAATTATTAAAAGACAGATATTTTTGGTTTCATATAAAAATAGTCACATATTACATGGTGTTATACTGTATTAAAATTATGAAATTACTAATTTAACTATTCATTATTATTTTTGAATAAATAATAAATATCTTAAAAATAATAGTGCACATTTTGCACAAAGTTTTTTTGTATGGTTTTTTTGTCTCACTGGTCTAATATGTGTTTAGGAACTTCTATAGGTATGGTTATTTTTCTGTTATCCGTACACACACAGTGAAGTTTTTTACCAGTTACAATGAAAAGTATGTACGTTTAATTTAAAAAGAATTATAAGTCACACATTTTAAAAATGTATCAAATCATACAATGTATGAACTGGCCCATGTCTTGAAGTCACCTTCTTACTAACATTATTGAATGATCAAACGAACTTACCAAGTGAAGTTCGATCTAAATTATCCTGTTTTCGCCGAAGAGATTTAAGATAAATGTAAAAGTTAATAAAGATTGATGAATTGATGGATGGATGAACCGATGAACGGATAGGAAGGATGAATGGGTGGATATAAGCCTTGAACTTGAACTAAGTGAGTGTGGATTCATGGTTAGATCGATTGTTGTTTTTTCACTCTTTTACGCAAAAAATACTAAGCCGATTTTAATAAAACTTTGCAGTTTTATTGTTAATACTTCAGAATAACATAATATAGTCTATAATTAACAATAATATTCAGTTATTTGGTCAAATAACAACGATAAGTGTCAAAAAATTTGGTCTTTCTATGATAAACTTAATTTCTCACTAGGTGAAGTCACAGGCAAAAACTAGTACAATTTAATTACATTTCTGCATTGTGACGAGTCACCTAAACGTTCCTCACCTCCCCATTCTCGTATTTCCTCGAAACAAGGACTCTTCATCGAATTATTGTTGCTAATACCAAGGTGGGACAAAATTGACCCAGTGGCGCTTCTAGGTAAAACCGATTTTAAATTTTTTTCTAATAATGTTATATTATTAAAAACATTAAAAAATGATAAAATTCAATAAATCAGGAAAAGTCAAAAAGTTTCATGGACTTTCGTTGAAAAATAAAAAAGTTAGAGACGATCAAACTCGCGAGTGGGACAAAAATGGGACGGCGGCCTTTCTAGTGTTAAGAGTTTAAACTTTTACTGACAAAAGGCTAAATATCACACCATTGTAAACATATTTCACAAATAGGCATCACTGTCACATGTTTAGATAAAAAGATATTTGGTTTCATTTTAAATTATCATTAATCTTAATGTAGTATTAAAAAAAAAATATCTCTCTCTAGGAACTATCAATCAACTGTAACAAATCAACATAATTATCTAAAAACTATCAAATTATTCTAACGTAAACAAATTCTAACACAAGTCAATATTTTATTTTTATTTTATTTTATTTTATTGTTAGGAAAACAAACACTAAAAATATTGTAGACGGTATAGTATGCATAAAAGTGCAACTCCTTTTTATGCGGCAACAATGACGCTATATTATGTAACTAACAGCGATGAAGTTTCTCAAAAACGTATGAACCTAAAAAAACAAATGAATATGATTTGCAAATGGACAAACAATAAATTATTCATCAGTAGAATCCGACTCTTCCCCGCCATAGAGAGCAGACGTTACTACTTTACACATAGAATCGGAAATTAAGATTTTATTTTACTGAAGGCACATTAATCCATAAGCTATCATCAGATGGAATCACAGATAGATGGAATAATATGATTATCCGATTGAATGCTCTGAACTTTAGTTGCAGCTAGCCCATAATTTGGGTTCGAAGTAGAATGTTTATCGAAGTAATTTTCTTTTACAGTCTTGTTTGATTTCGCGGTTTCAGATGTACCAGTGCTGTGCACATTTGAACTTTTGATATTATAAAAATCTATATGTTGACCATGAGGACAATGAATTGGTTCTTCCGATCATTTTTCTAAATGACAGCTAAGACGTCTCATGGCGAGGACTTCGGGAGTTTTATTGATCCATATCACCTGATGAACATCCATGGTGCCCCGGAATTCTCTTAAATCAGAGGGAATTAACAGATCCTTCTCCAACATACGATTTTTGAACCTCCGCTATCGTAACTCCCGGACATTTATCTTTAAGATAGTTGATAAGGACACCAATGTTTGGAATGTCATTGCCTTCAGCGACGATTCGATCTGCTATTCTTTTCAATACTTCGCCCACGCCATCGGGAGCTCCTTTGCCGTGTCCTTCTCCGAGTAATTCCAGATTACACGCCATACTTACTTGCATAATCCTAGTGAAGTTTACCCATCACGTAAACCTATAATCATAATATGAGAGTATGATAATGTAAGGATGCTTTGATTCCCCTGGTATTTTCCCAGGGGAATCAATGCCAGGGGAGTAAAGAAAAGTGAATCTTCTTTCGATTTTGTTTAAATGGATTGATTTTTGCCAATGATTATTATAAAAACAATTAACAGTCCTATATGCCCTACTGTTAATCCTAGTAAAGAAATTCTTAATCATCAAAAAAGATTTTTTATAGTGGCCAAGGTAATCAATGACCTAGTGAAACAAAGCCAGGGGAATCACATTCTTACCTTCGTAAATCCAGCTTGGAAACGTCAAGACGTGCGACCTCTCCTCGTGATGTTCAGAGCGCGACTAAAGCCACTTGCCGATGTGCACGCCTTCACCGTAGACATTTATAATAGCAAGGCAGGTGGCATTTAGTGACGCGCCAAGGGAATCAATCGTTGCGCTCGGACAAACACAAACTATTTTTTAAATAAAAAAGAGTGACTGGCACAGACTTTGTGTATTTATTAAATCATTAAACAACTCACCCTTAAACTCTTAAATTACAAAAATCTTAAATTTATCACTATAGATAGGTCAATTATTAATGGTTTGTTCAAAAAATTACAAAGGGACAGCCCAGGGGAATCAAATATCAAGGCTTCGAAGATTTTTTTCAGATGTTTTAAGCTAAAATAAACACCGTTTTTGTTGTGCCCCATTTAATTTAAACATGAAAGTAACAGAAAAAAAATATTTTACATTAAAATTTAAGCGTTATGGGTAGTTTTTTCCCCCGGACAGTGTTTTTTTTTGCTTTCAAGATTGACCCATAAGCAAACTTTATAAAACGATCTGAAAATTTTGTTCAAAGTTCCAAAATTAAGGTAATTAAATAATTATAACCTAGTCCATTAATATACTGCTAAAATTGATATCTTAGGAAAACTTTCTAAAAATATCTAAAACTAATTAATAGGTCCAAAAATATGGTTAGAAAATTATTATATCCTGTCCTATTAATAGCTCGCTAAATTTCAGGACTAAATTACAAATTAAATTAAATATTAATATCACGGTTGATGTGCACCTCGCGGCCGTGAACTGATTAATTTTAATGTTACGTAATTAAGGTAACCGTTAAGTTAACAATCATTTACCTAGATGGTTTTATGGCTTGATTGGTATGATAAGTTACACTCGTTTACGTTGTTAAGAAGTCAACTTCTAGTAGATTCTAGAAAACCAGAATAGCCTTGGTCCTGCAGGGAATGTTGAAAAGAAACTTCTTCAAAAATAAATGTATGTGTAATAAAACTGATGGCACTCGAATATTAGTAAATAACCTAGAATTACGTTTTGACCGTCTAAAGAAATATTTCGTTACTACCTTTAATTTGCAACTGCACGAAATGTTAAATATTTCAACATGGTAACAGAAACTAATCTTATGAACACCTCGTTTCAGCCAACTGACTATATTGTAATCTTTACTTATAATACTTCCTGCGATCTTAAATCGTCGGTCCACCTAGTGGGGGGCCTACTGTCCACACTATGTCTTCCGGCGCGTGGTCACCACTCGAGAACTTTTCTGCCCCAACGGCCATCAGCTCTACGAACTATGTGCCCCGCCCAATGTCACTTGACTTTAGTAATTCTGCGGGCTATGTCGGTCACTTTTGTTTTCATGAATAATTTTACTTACTTATTTTCGTTATATAAATTCATAAAATAGTGAGATAAGCTATGTACTTATACAAACAGATATTATCATAAATTACATTATTTTTGTATCGTACAGGTATCGAATTTGCGATCTAAATTCCAGTTCGTAAACCACTATTCTGCGCAAATTGTGGTATCAATTATGAATGCTAATCATAGTGCTATTTTCACTTGTATTTTTCTTTCTTATTAGTGCCACAATCCAAATTATACGGGGGTTGGTGTGAAAGGGACCCGTATATCGCACTGTAAATTGCCTACAATAAAATCGTAGCATTCCTATATAAAATCACTAGATGAGCCATGAAAAATTCAAAGTGAATATTTTTCTTTATTTCTGTCCAACTCTGAATATAGCAAATAGGTATTTAAAAAACTTTTACGTCTTCGGTATCCATTAGGTTTTGTTGGCGTTTTAAATTTATGCTCTCAATAAAATATAGTGTTCTACCATCACTTTGGCAAAGCATCTATCTAGCAATTATAAGAATCGGCAAAGAAAGTAGGCGCAGAAAATTTCAATTTAATTTACATTAACCCATTTAGACCTACCGTACCCTATGTGGTACGGTATCTTTTTGAAAATATTTTGAAGTACCAAACTGTTGTTGTTTTGTAAAAATGACTGTAACAGTAAGCTTAAAGTGATTATTTTACATAAAAATATTTAAATATACGTTTTGACAAGTGGTTTCGGAAATATTTTTGAAATTCCTCGACAGAAAACAAAAAAAATATTTACAATGTATTCAAGAAGACATATTTCATATTATTTATAGTAAATAATAATATTTATCAATTTTATTTCAAAAATAGAGTGTAATAGATATCATGACTACAAAAAAAATTTTTTTGAGATTATTTTTATACGGTTTTTTCTAGTCTAAAATACGTGTACCATATAAGGTACAGTAGGTCTATGCATAAGCAAATCATGCGAAAAAATATAATTTATTTTTTATTATTTTTCTTTGTTTAGGCTATTGATGTTTCACTATATTGCCACAACTCTTGAAAAATTTGATAATTTCAGCAAACATAAAGCAATATTGGTACTTTTCTACTGTTGTCTTGTTAGATGACTACTAATGACGATCAGAGTGACGAAGATTCAGGCGATAAAGAGTGTTGATGTAAATAATTACCCTCAGAGTTTTCTGCGATGGATTTGCTAATTTTCCATCATCGTATTGTTAAATGCGGTTTTTGATAGCAATAAACGCAACAAGTCAGAAGAAGCCAAGTCTTCTTCAGCTATCCTCACTAACTTCGGAGAAGGTAGAAAAAAAGAACCAAATGTGGTTAGTGCCACATAAAACGTCTTAAAAGGTATACCAAGTGTGATACGAGTGATTATGTGATTTAATTTTTATTTTATATCATACAAAAATAAATAAAAAACTTATTTGAACAACTACTATATTTTGTATGCATATAGACCTACTGTACCCTATATGGTACGGGCTCTAAAAGGCCCCCTTTTTATGAATAATTTTTTTAAATATTTTTTTCATGATTTTTATGCTTTCCTTTGTAAGTTTTTGGTGAAAAATCCATTTTTATTTACAAAAATAATTATCGGTCTAAATGGGTTAAAGTCTTAGCTCTGCTTTATACTTACTTGACCTTTAGTTTCACCCCGGGACAACCCCCCTATCGCGCGCGTCCCTGTTTCAAAAAACGGGACAAAAACTATCCTATGTTATATTCCCCGGGACTCAAACTATCTATTTACCAAATTTCATCAAAATCGGTTTAGTGATTTAGGCGTTAAAGCGAGACAGACAGAGAGTTACTTTTGCATTTATAATATTAGTACATATAGAAGTATAGATAGTATAGATTTTCAAATTCAAATTCAAATTGTGTTTATTGTGAAATCACAGGTACATAAGTCAGGTCATTAAATTTGTATGATCAGCTGTGTTCCGCCGCATGGGCATACAATAATGGTAAGATACAATTGATAGGTAGTAAAAATCTATGACACAATAAATGATACAATTCAAATACAAGTCAATTATTAATAAACTAGCGGCCCCCCCCGACTTCGTGAGCGGGGGTCCCCTTTTACCCCCCCCCCCCCCCCTTCATCTATCTTACGCGGTTCAGATTTTTTCATACAAATGTTTTTTCCCGCTAACTCCCGTTCCCGTGAGAATTTTGCAATATCCTGTTGTAACTAAGCTTTAAGTTTACTAAGGTACCTGCATGCCAAATTTCAAGAGTCTATCTTACGCGGTTTAGATTTTTTCATACAATTGTTTTTTCCCGCTAACTCCCGTTCCCGTGGGAATTTTGCAATATCCTGTTGTAACTAAGCTTTAAGTTTACTAAGGTACCTGCATGCCAAATTTCAAGAGTCTATCTTACGCGGCTTAGATTTTTTCATACAAATATTTTTTCCCACTAACTCCCGTTCCCATGGGAATTTTGCAATATCCTGTTGTAACTAAGCTTTAAGTTTACTAAGGTACCTGCATGCCAAATTTCAAGAGTCTATCTTACGCGGTTTAGATTTTTTCATACAAATATTTTTTCCCACTAACTCCAGTTCCCGTGGGAATTTTGCAATATCCTGTTGGAACTAAGCTTAAAGTTTACTAAGGTACCTGCATGCCAAATTTCAAGCGTCTAACTTAAGCGGTTTAGATTTTTCGTACAAAAGGATTTTCCCGTTAATTCCCGTTCCCGTGGGAATTTCTAAGTATCCTATAACCTGCCCAGGAGTATGAAGAATAATTGTACCAAGTTTCGTTAAAATCCGTCAAGTAGTTTTTGTTTCTATAAGGAACATACAGACAGACAGACAGACAGACAGACAGACAGACAGACAGACAGACAAAAATTTTACTGATTGCATTTTTGTCATCAGTATCGATCACTAATCACCCCCTGATAGTTATTTTGAAAATATATTTCATGTACAGAATTGACCTCTCTACAGATTTATTATAAGTATATAGATAAGTTAATTAAGTCATACAGAAAATGTCAGCAGAATACAATATTATGTCAGTCGGAGAGGAAAAAAAAAATTTGATTAATAAATACTTAGGTACTCAAATTGTCACACAAATCATTATAAATTGTCAGAAAGATATTCATTTACAGCGTAGTAACCTTTTTTTAACAAAAGGTCCTTTAGCTTAGCTTTAAATACAAGTATACATGTAGTATCAATTATATCTTTTGGTAAATGGTTGTATATTCGAGGCGCCATACAGAAAACGCTCTGATTGAAAAGTGCTGATTTATTTGGAGGTATACAAATTTTCAATTTATGTCTTTTACTATTTAAAGTTACAAACTGATCCAAATTATTTTTAACAAACATTGACACTTCAAGTATGTAAATACAGGTTAAAGTCATAATCCATTTTATTTTATTGGTACTAAATAGTAGCTACTAAAAGACTTCGCCTTGCCACTTCCATCCAACCATCACAGACGCGGCACGATAGCCCTCGCTGAATAAGCAAAAGGGAAATAAGGCGGAAAGGGGCGGGGGACGTAATTAATGCTTACGTTTAATTGTTACTGGAGTTGGAAGAGACAGACCCTCGGCGACGAGATACAATGAAAAATTGTAACATTATTTTCTAGGTCAATTTGGAAGTGTTGAAGCGGTGTAGTTTGGTTTAAGTGGTTTGATTCTTTTGATTTTATGGCAGAAAAGCAGTGATAATATTCAGTAGAAAACATAATTATGGCTCATACACTTTTTATGACCACAATCGCACCTGATGTTAAGTGTGATGCTGTCTAGGGTGGTACATATCTGCCCTGTAAGTACTTACTCGCTTTCCCATTGAAAAGCTTAATAGAGAATAACCCAGACAAAAAGGTAGTAAGCAAGTGTATGGGCGATGTGACGTAACTTAAACATTTTGTGTGTATGTCTAACGCCCGTATTCTTCACAAACGATGCTTGCTTAAGTGAAGCAGCAAATAGAACACACAGCGTTGAATACAGCTCTGTCATTGGTTCATGTGTCACCCTATGCCTCCACGCGCACTGTGAGACCTCATAGTAATGTTTGTGAATACGGGCATAAATCGCGTACATGTAAAATAGAGTTCTACTTTTAAAATGTGAACAACTAAGGTATTCATTTTTCAAAAGACAATACAATTTTATAACAAGCAATTTATTACTTATAAAATATTGTGTAAATAAAGTTTGTAATTCCAATATTAAATTAAATATCAACTGTCGTTTAAGTCCGAATAATTAACATAATTGTTACAAAGAGGTTGGCCTGCAACGATTCGTTACAATTAAACCATCGTTTGCCATTACAGCGCTAATGTTTATTGTTAATTAAGAACAGATTTATTACGCCGAGAAATAAATGGATTTCACAGAGGAGTGTCGGTGGAATTGGAAATCAAATTATTTAAAATATTTATCAGTTTTTGATATACCTAAACTGAAAAAAATTAAGGATTTAATAAAATACACTTCACGTTTCCCCAGAAATCAGATGGTTAAATAGTTTTTATAGAGTTCAAAGCTTACAAAACTACAACGATAACCGTCGTTTTGTATGTAATCTGACAGACTTTTGACGTTTGTTATGATTAAAGTAAGATGGTGCAACCCGAGGTTAGTTAGTTACTTATATTATTTTACAAAATCTTCACATGATAAAGACGGGAAAGATAATAGTAAAGTTATGAAAAAAGATTTAGCTCTGTTTTACATCCTACTCGCTTTATCAAAGCATTGCTTGTATTACAAATCAAAATCACGCGTACAAAATCGCAAACTTTTGAAGAAATATTATTCGTTGAAAACGTTGAGAAGTATTAAAATAAACATTTAAACATCCCTTGCCAAGTTTTAATTAGATTATATTACAAAACACCAAAGTGTTTGTCAAAGTGGGATTGGTTATGCCGCCTTAAGGCTGAGTTGCACCACCTAACTTTGACCGTAACTTTGACGATAACCGGTGCTTTTTGTATGGATTTTGACAGATTTTTGACGTTTGTCAAAGTTAAAGTAAGATGGTGCAACCCAGCCTAAGTGTATGCTAAGCAGCGATAAGTAACTTCTACCTTAGTCTGAATATAAATGCAAATGGCGGCTGATCCATACTTTCAATTCTGCCAGTTCTTTTGAGATTATTATAATTTCGTCCGAATCCTTTCAGAAGTTAAGGATTCTCAACTTGCATGAATAAATATTTAAGTACGATTGGAGTTTAATATCTTTTTGACTTGTCTTATTCGTTTGAGAGTAACCCTTTCGTAATAATATGGTTTTAATATTTTAATTATATTTTTCAATTAGATCTTTGCAATATAGAAAAACAACGAATAACTAGAGGCGATTGAGCAGTAATCGTCAAATACATTTAAGTATTAAGTACTCTACCAATTTTTAAAATATGACCAAATTTAAGTAAAAAGTATAACGAACGAACGAACGAATGATTATGCGCTTGGTTTCAAATATCGCAAGATGGTTATGAATATTATACCTACTCATATTGAAATTGAAATATGAGCGTTGAGTCAAAAATACTTACAAGCTCTTGACTTAATTTTATTGAGAAAAAATTAAATGCATAATAATTTGATTTAAGATTAAATATCATCAAAAAGCTTCAAACGGTTTGACCAAATTCCTTAAATTTTTACAAACGTTTTAACTCTTGGTCAAATCGAATATTCCAAAGTAAATCGCAGCTCACACTCATCGAATGCCACACAATCGTAAGCCAAAGAATTACCCTGCCCAATTTATCAAGTTTCGCGAGTCTAAGGTATTTTTCAGGGCACATTGCCATGGCTTGACAAATAGTTCTTTCTCGCTCGGAGACAAGGCCGCGATAACGGTTTAAAGGAGAAGAGTAATACCCTACATGTGATCGAGCTGGAGTAAAAAAGGGGGTAAGGGAAGTTGGGCGGGATGAATACGGTTCCGTAGATGCATTTTTGCAGTAGAACCAAAGTGACAGCCCGCAGAATTTCCAAAATCAAGTGGCATTGGGTGTAGTACATAACTCGCAGAGCTAATGGCCGCTGGGGCAGAAAAGTTCTCGAGTGAGAAGACTTAGGCTGAGTTGCACCCCTAACTTTGACCGTAACTATAACGATAACCGGAGCTTTTTTGTGTGGAGTTTGACAGATTTTTGACGTTTGTCAAAGTTAAAGTCGTCGTTTCAGCCGAAAGACGTCCACTGCTGGACAAAGGCCTCCCCCAAGGATTTCCACAAAGACCGGTCCTGCGCCGCTTGCATCCAGGTACTTCCCGCGACCTTCACCAGATCGTCGGTCCACCTAGTGGGAGGCCTGCCCGCGCTACGTCTTCCAGCTCGTGGTCGCCACTCAAGAACTTTCCTGCCCCAGCGGCCATCAGCTCTTCGAGCTATGTGCAAAGTTAAAGTAAGATGGTGCAACCTAGCCTTAGTGTGGGCAGGCAGGTGGACCGACGATCTGGCGAAGGTCGTGGGAAATGCCTGCGGCGCATGACCGATCGTTGTGGAAATTCTTGGGGAGGCCTTTGTCCAGCAGTGGCTGAAACGAACGAACGAGATGCATTTTTGTTGGCTACAATTGCTACAAATTAAAAAATACGTAGCGACTACGCACTACGAGCTACGAGGGATGACTGTTCCTACCACAAAAACAGTTTGTGATTTTATGGGTAGGTTGATTGACTCCAACTAGGTTTACTACGAATGTATCCCATAAAAGGCCCAAAAGACAGTATGTAAAGTGCCCCATAAGGGCTACCTTTTTTTATTTACTATATTTTGACGTTCATAATTAATGCCACTATTATGGTCTAAATTGATTAAAATATTTTTGATTTTGATTTTGAAAACCCACTTCGGTTTCAATGGGTATTTTAACCAAGAGCTGAAAATATGATTGCAAACCTAATAGGGAAAGCTGAGTAACATGTTTTTAGATGACTTTTATTTATTGTAGCTACTACTTTGTACTTATTTTGTAACTGCTGTTGGTTGGGAAGCAGTTAAAAAGTTACGTACGGGGCCCTGAAAAAAATAAATGAACCGAGTGTCACCAAAAGGAGATTCCAAAAAGCTCGTTATTCTGATAAATCGCGTCCACAGTTTGTTTGGTTTACTTTCTTCAATTTGATTTCACTTTCTAAACGCTATAAAAGTCATAGGATTGTTTACTAGTCACTTGAATATTCAATTACTCAACAAAATGTAAACAAACGCTATTTATGATAATTATACTTATTTCGAATTGTGTAAATGATTTATACATTTGAGCAAATTAAGAGAAGTTTGGTTCATACCTGATACTTACTCGTACCACAGAATAATAATAAGTACTACGTACATACATACGTCATGATAACTGTACATCAATTTTTTCGACTAGTAGGTAGGTATGTCAAAAAAACCAACACGGCTAAAGCCTAGTCATATTGCAACAAAACAAATGAAGGAATTCATTTAGGTATATCGGATCGGACGCAGGTTGGCCGTAGTAAGGACAATCTGGTCAGGTGGGGATTCTTGGATGGCTTAAACATGGAGTGCAGGTGCGGTTTTCTTCCCCAGTCGATGAAGCACCTGATGTCGTGCCCTGAGTGCCCAAGCAACTGCACTCAGGAGGATCTGATGAGTGCTACTAACAACGCCACTCTTGTGGCGAAATTTTGGGCTGACACTGTGTAGGTTTGTTTTCGATACGAAAAGAAGAATAATAGGTATAGTAACTTATAGATCAAGTATTTTACATATTGGTTTGGCTTTTTAGACGTGAAAATCTGACCAAACTGAAAAACGATGTGGTTTTACGATAATTTAATAACGTTACTTCAAGTAATATAAAATTTGGTCGTAAAATGAAGTTGAGAACTGAATTGAAATAGGATTTTTGCGATCAATCCTGGTTCCAATTGATCAAATTTGCAAGAACTTTTAAAGGTTACTAAACGAACTCGCTAAAATAAGCCTCTTGGATACGCAATTTTAAAGGTTCGTTAGTAGTTCTTGCTTAAATTAAGTTTCTGGACCAATTTAAACAGGAAATTGTAACACCTGCGTAGTTTACATATTAGACTTTATTAATTACTTTATAAGTACCGTTAGCTCGAGTTATTAATGAATTTATGAATTATTTCCTAATTTTGCAGACAATCAAATGAGAGGTAAGCTTTTTAAATTTAAATGTTATGTTTCAATAATAACACCGTAGAATATAAAACAAAAATAAGGGTACGGATTTTTACGCAAATAGAAAGTATAATAACTTATTGCCTCTACTGCTCGTAGTGATATAACAAGGAAAATGTAGGTATCTAAGTTAAGGCATTTTCCTAAAGAGGAAAAATAAATAATCAGTATTAATACATTATGATACATTTTTCGGTGATTTTTCTCATAACCAGACATCGGCTTTAGTTCACCAAGTTGCCAATTTGTATCTCAAACTAATATAATTGCTTCTTTTCACAAAACCCTTTAAAAAAAGGCAGTCATAGAAGGCATCAAGTCCAGAGCAAACAGACGTAATGATAGATGCGTAAGTAATTAAAAGCAAGCAGCCATAATAAAACGCAGGCGCCACCCGTCCTGCGACGCCGCCATCTTGGTTATAACGCTCATTTATTGCATATTTCATTGTAAACGCAATAAGGTTGAGTTTGATAATAGATTGCGTGGTATGAATATCAGAGTCGATATTTATGTGAACCTGAGAGTATGAAATAGTGAGGTTCATTATGCTTAAAACATTTTGGTAGTTACTTCAGTTCATTCACGTCAAGAAATATAATTTTATCTACAGTTTTGTCAATATAGGAACCTTGAGATGGATCAACCTATAAGAAGCTTTATCTTAGTAAAAAAAAAGCTCATATATTACCAATCAATTCCGCTTTAGACAGCTGCTACCGTTTTGTACCTTTCGGCGTGGAAACGCTGGGACCTTGGGGCCCGGAGGCCAAAAAGCTTTTCACTGAGCTTTCATCCCGCATTATCGAGGTCACCGGTGACCAGAAGGCCGGGTTCTACCTTGGCCAGCGTTTAAGCCTAGCGATCCAACGCGGAAACGCTGCCAGCCTTTTGGGCACCGCTAGCCTCATCGACAGATCTGGGGATAGGGATACTTTTTTAATTTAACTTTTATTTTCCTTTTTTGTAAATATTATAATTTTTTTTTACATATAGTATAGTTTTTAAGTTTGTAAAAATTACCTGTACAAATTTAGTTTGTTATTGTTTAATAAAGTCGGAACCAATCAAATAAAAACAGTATGACTGTGTTAATTACGAAATATTAACGTTAATATTAATTGCGAAAATTTAACACAGCACGTATGTTAATAAATCTATTAAATTTATTAACGTACGTGCTAAACGACACTTAGTAAGAGAATCGAGTGATTCTCAGATGAGACAAATGTAGTTAAAAATAAAATAAGGAACAATAAAAGTAAAATAAGAAATGTCTACTGATAAACACGTTCCTTGATAACCTATCTAACGTTAAAAAGGGTTCCGAGATTGGATTTCCCAGCTGAAAACAAGAAGTAATAAAACAACGGGGGAAAAATCTTGAATTTGTCAATTTCTCTCGTTGCCAGCGCTTGTAAGGAATGCTTACGCTATAATGACGGCATCTGTTAAGGTAAATAGAATACGAAGAGTATCCATCCGGGATTCACAGTACACCTCTTTCTATAAACCTCGCGGAAACTTTACTAAGTCAAAACGGCGTAACTCCAAAAACGAGCCAGCGAATTTGAATTTCAAAGATTTGAACTTGAGTTCGTTTTCGATTGGAGTTGAAAATTAGATAGGTAATATTTTATGTTGGACGTATGTGTTACTCTGGAGCTTTATTACAATTTAAGCGATGTAACAAATTGTAAAACGCGCTAACGTGAATTCTGCGCACGTCCCTACTTTGTTTGCTACCTTCTTTCATCCTTTAGAAAGTACTTTTCTGACATGTTGCCCCATAAGTTGGTGAGCTGAAGCGGACTTGTTAGAATGATTCGCTTTGATTTCCGTGTTGCAGATGGTTAAGTTGGTAAACTAAAGTTTAGGAAAAGTTAAACGCTAATTTTAAACAGTCATAGCAAAAATCTCCTATCTATAGCTACAAAGTATAAGTTCATTCATAAGTTCGTTATAAATTACGATCATAATATTGTTTACATAATTTTAATCGAAGGGTATTATTTTCTCCTTTAGGCGCAAGTATATTTTTAGTAAAGAATAATGGAATATTTAATTTTAACCGGAGGGTAAGTATTACGTAAAAAATTCAGCCGAAATCAGTATTACCATAACTGTCAAAAAACTATCGCGCTGAAACTTTGCTTTTCAGAATACTGTTACAAAAAGATCGTAGCTACCCCAACTACGAGTATTTTGCATTAAGCTCTCCTTTCAACAAACTTATCTAGAATACGTTACATTCTATTACGCGGTCCGCTCAACCGTACCGCATCCAAGATTCAAATCCCTCCAGGCAAGTATTAGAAAAATATAAGATACTGATAACGCTCATCGTTAGGCAACCCGAGCAGTCCCGCGAGTGTCCGACGTAGCGAGATATTTCACGGTATTTTAACATTTTTAACGAGCCACCATATTTACTTCAATGCACCCTTCTGAGGATATGTTACGTTTAATCATAAACTCTTATCCTTTTTCGCATAACTTTGCAGGGATGGCGCGGGGTTTCCTTTGAATAGCGCCATCAAATTAGAACGTCTTTTGTCGTGCTACGCAGAAAATAGGTATATTAAAACATAGCTTATATAGGAATTAATTTCTTAATAATATAAGATTATCGAGCTGTAGGTATATTAATACTTTTATACAATTTTCGAAAACCGGGTTTCTTAGAAATTATTGATAAGTCACAGTTAAAACCTAGGTTCTGTAACATTACGATGCCTCTACATATCAGTGGTTAAAATTGAAAGATTCAGGAATTGGCAACGGGTGCATTTTTTCAAAGGAAAAAGCTGATAACGCAATCCTTTGACGCTATTTCAGAGACTTAAGGCAGCTAAAAAAAGATGTCAATTTTATTAAGACAACAGCCTACGTAACTAAAAAAAAAAACGTTATGTGTTGCACGTAAACCAAAATACAGAAACACCGCTCCCTCAAAAATTTCATCAACGCCAACAGTTTATGTAACTGGCCATCAACAATGCAATCTGCTTGACCGCTTCAAAAAATGGCCGTTTATTTTCTACCCGCAAAACGTGCAATAACCGGGTGTTGTGTTAAGACTGGGTCTTCAGCAAAACTAGCCCCGGGGGCTGTAGATTGATGACCTCAATGGCCCCAGGTGATCCGGGAATAAATTGCCCCAGACATTGTGGGGCAATGGTTTTTGCTTTATGAGTCCCCGTTTTGGGAGTAAGCTGATAAATACGAGGGATAAGTTTGCTACTGACTGGAATAGAGACCTTTGGTGTTGTTTGGTTTTATTGTCATTGATTAGGTTGAGATCATTATTATTGGTTATTTACTTGCTTCTTTATTTAAATTAGAATTCACATTCTCTTTTATTGCAAATTAGCCAATGTTATACTGATGGGAAAAGTTACCTAAATTGACTGTAGTTTAAATAGATATAATTTAAAACAATCGCTGAACTTCAACGTATCAAACGTTGAATTTCTGACGTCATAATTTTTCACGCTTGTCTATAAACAGTTTACTGTTACAACAATAAAAGAAAACAGTCGTAACTTACAACCTTTAACCGCGTCAGATTTCAAAACAATAAAATGATAATTTGCCTCATAAAAAAGAACATAACTTTGTTTTAAATGCTCTGCAAATGAAGCAACTGCGAAAAATGTTCAAGATAATACACTCGTAACAATTAACCATTTGTCAAAAACACTGATGTATTTATAACAGTTAACACTGACTGATGACTGACAGAGGCTTAACATGCACTATGAAGTTATAAAATACCCATATTTACGTGAATAACAAGCTTCAGTGGCCATTACTTTTACCTAACTGCCGAGTGAGAGGTTTATGTTTTTCGAATAACAGCATTTAAAAAATCGCACCAATCACAACGTAGATCACATTCAGTTTGACAGTCAGTTTGATTGGGTAATCATAATTTAAGTATTATGAGTTGTCAAGATTCATCGTTTACTGATGGATTATTGGGCAAGTTGACATCGGCTAATGGCAGTCCACTTTTGGTCAGGAGACCAAAAATCACGTGCTCCGCATCCAGCACTACGGTTGCCGAGATAAGAGGAGGTTACTCTGAAAAACGTTGTCTGAAATTTCGAATTTTGTAATCCCTTTTCCACAAAGTGAGATGACAGCATCAGCGACAGTGACAGATATACCCGAAACTACGTAAATAGCGGAATTTGGAAATCTGGAGATCGAGAACTAGTTTTCCTTTCATATTCTGCGATAGACATGTTAAACTCCCAAACATATTTATCAAAACTCAGTGTTTGTGAAAAAAAAAACATTATAAAATAAATCTGACATACAAGTAGAAGGTGAAACAATAAATGTTATCCCATAAAATGGCGTTTATGTCCAATGGATGCTCTAAAGTCTCTTCATACAATATTTATGTTTTATACGAGAGTCTCTACAGAGGGGCAGTTGTCTCAGAGGGTATTATTTATTATTTATAGCCTGAAATAAAATACTGCTCTTAATGTAAGACGTTTCTTTGGGCCTGACGGCTAATGCCTTGATTAAGGAGTCACCTAGGGACGCATATTTAGTCCAGGACTTTAAATTAATTAAGTCTGAAGAATTTATCTTAGGTTTTAATAAACAATTTTCTGAAAGAATCGTATTGAGAGTGAGTCATAGTAAGTGCATAATCGGTACTGTATAGAAGGAATGTAATTATGTGTTTTCTCCCCTTTTTCAGGATTTAATTGAGGAATATCTATACTCAATTTCCTTTAAAACCCCATAGATCAAATAAATCACCACTATTATGAATTTATGTTATCAAGAATTAACCGTAAGAAAAAATCTTCTAAAACCTGTTATCAAACTTTGAACCGCCACAAACTAAATACATCCACACTATCCATAAAACATAAAAACTTGCAATTTGTTCAGTTTCATCCGATGAAATATTTTAAACAACTTATCACCGCAGCTCTATTGCAGCGGGAAAGCGGCTTTAAATCAAACTTTATGACTTTTGGATTGCATTATACTGGGAAATGAGAGGAATTGCCTTATAAAATAATATGAGTTTTAAACTACTTTCTGTTTATTCACTTTATATCTTTTTCAGAATCAGACCGTGTTTTTTGCATTCAAATGTTGCTTAAACTTTGCAACTTTTGAATACGTAAATAATTTCCAATTTTAAATCGGTACTAAATATTTATAGATATTACTATACCAGTTTAGATTACATGAGTTTTCACATTTCGTGCTAAAGGTAGGACATCTGAGAAGTATAAAAATATATTATTGACGAAATAAATCATCGAACACCAGTAGGCCGACCGAAGATGCGCGCCGCGATAAGCGGTTATCACGCCATTTTATCGATTTTCTCCATACATTTTGACGTCGATAAAAGTAATCACGACCCGCATCTTAGGCCTACTGGTCAAAAGTTCCTATCGATATGGATTCATGCAAACAGCAGATTATTTATGAGAGATTATTTTAGCTTCCAACCTTACGTGAAAATGAAGATAAAGTAACATAATTTGCAAATTAATAAAAGATGTAATAAATCGTTTTTTGGTTTTGACGCAAAAATAAACATCTGTGACCTCCTGAAAGTCTGCTACATCGAATTTAATTGGGAATACTTATTTTGCGAGTTAGCCGGAGAGAAAACAATTTATTTGTTTTATCTCGAACCCTTTGTTGTTCCAAAGCTCGGTGAATTGCCACGAATAAAGCAGTTACGATTTAACCAAATGGACCATAACCACTTCCGAAGGAAGGAGTCTTGGCAATTAAATTTTCAGTAGGGAGGAACTGATAAAAAGAAATGTTTTTTTGCTAAAATTATTCGAGCGGTTTGCCTCTGGGCTCAGAAAATGAGGTTTATCAGGCCAAACGGCCTATTTGTGTTCTTTGACGCTGTTTGTAGTGACACTGAAGATTGTGCAAGTCAGACCATTAATTTTTTTAAACAGCTTCGTATCTAACCACAAAATTTCAGACTAACAAAGGCTACGGGTGTGCGAGTAAAAGAACTATGTTGTAAAGAACGAGTATTTATTCATATTACCACTATGTTACGTAAGATACAGATTGACCAATATATTTTTAATAAAGCCATAGACGAATGAAAAATCAAGCAATCAGCAATTATTTTAAATATGAACTAGAATACGAAAAGAGCACTAACCTGGACTTCCTCAAGCAGCATATCATCAGCACCTTATTAAACACAAAACACTTCACTTTACCTCGACACGTCCGTTCACTGTGGAGGTTGGATAACGACTGACTGTTTAGTACTAAAACTGTCATAAAGTGAACAATTGAATGAGTGAGTGAACCGAGTGAATGATTGTTACTGAGTGAGTTATTGTAATCTGACGTCAGTCCAATACGTATTAGAAGCTTAAAATCCCTAAAAAATATGGGAGTAATTTTTATTTATTTAAAAAAACATTTATTGGAACTCTAAATTCGGCTACAGTTTTGAACTTATTGCTACACAAAAGTAATTTACGTTTGTACAAAAATTCCTACTCTCCCTAAATCCCAATCAACTGACTAGATCGACTAGAAATAAAGCGTTTTGTTTTATTGTAGTTTTACTGTTTTGTAAATTGAAAACTACTGACTCTAAAACTAGTGATGATGGGGTCATTCAATTTAAAACTGATAAAAATAGTGATTTTAAAACTTGTATGATATTAAAAGTGTGATTATTGTAATTATGTAGATACCTACGCCTTATGCACGAATAGTAATTAAAAAGCTTGTAGGTCGTTCAGCATAAACAAAAACTACACATAATAAAGATATTGTATTAGTAGGTATGTATCTTACCTCGAAAACCTTGACAGCATAGAATAACCTTATTATTCTCACTTAACCATACATTATGATTTACGTGGTTTCAAACATAACGTAATGTCAAAATGTTGTATGGTTGAGAGTGTACCGTTGTATGTAGTTTGTAATATCTGTCACTCAGAGGAAAGGAGAGCGCATGTTACCATTTTATCATCGTAGACTCCATTATGAGAAAACTGAACTTTCCAGAATGAAATTTTACATTACATTTCTGAAAAAATATACCTTTTTTTGGAATTTTTAGTTTTGCACAGATTAATCTAAACAGGATATGCCTAACTTCATGATGCTGGTTACATCTACGTTAATTTTGAAAGAAGTATCTTACGGTTTACAAAACATTTGAAGCTGGAGATGTTTAAGAAAACTTCTACTTAAAAATTCTCTCTTTAAAGCAATACACAACTGTGAAAATTCACGATATATTTCCACGGTTTTCTTCTAAACTCCACCGCCGAATAAACTAGCATTTTCTGCATCCTTTAAGAGTCAGTTTTAACATAAAATTTCGCCTCGAGTCTGATTGTCGAAAAAAAGCAAATCCTACCAAAGGGCCTTGCATTGCGGCTCGCTAGGGTAGCAGTGGTCTGAATTTCCCCGTCCCTGAATACCCATTCACAAAATGCAGCCTTTTTCTTTACCCTTTATAACTGCGAAAGACGTGAAACTCATTCCTTGTAAGATTCCAGCCTTTTTGCGTTTTGCAATCATTAATTTTTTTTCGGCAGCAGTCTGGTGTTTTCAAAAGACCTTTATCGTGACGCAATTGTTTGACACTTTCTTGTTTTTACTCTGTTTCAATACGGTTTGTGGATTTTGTTCGTGACGTCATTCAGTTAAAGAGATTTTTCACTCCTTTTTGTTTTAGTGTATATTTTATGAGACTCATTGAAGATATTATGGAAATTCTACACTCTGAAAATTTTAATTGTGTAAGATAAATTAAGTTTTTCCGTTTTCATTCTGAACTGGTTAAAATTTAACATTTCTGCTGCATCTGAGTATAAGCTGATTCCAACTGGCACTTTACAGGTTTTTTCTCCATACTGTCACGTTTGTGCTATGTTATATTTTGCATAAATTTTGAGGGACCCCTCTATCTCCCCACTATATTGGCACGGTGCTTACGTTCCCATCTAAAATAGAGATCGCAAAAGTACAATAAAGTATTGATTGGTCCATTTACGGATCCAGTCTCTATTAAACTTTTACAATAAAACGGGAGAGGCTTGTAAACCCGTTTCCACGGAATGTACAATGTCAATACGGGCGGCATAAAGTATACTTGCGAGCACAAAAAGGGACATGTAACCAGTTTTTGTCTTGTATTTTAAAACTTTTCCAACAAAAAGTTGTTTCGAAAATATGGATTTTCAGTTTGTCATATCTATAAGGCTATTTCTCATCGTCACGGTTCTCATCGTCACCTTCGTGGCGAATTTTATTTCTAACTTATTTCAACTTTTTGTAAACAAAAATTGTAGCGCTTGATGTGAAGATTGTATTCTCAGTAAATCAGTAAAATAGTGAGTCTCGTTTGGAAGATTTAACGTTTTGAATTTTTTGATGCCACGAAAGTGATTCTGTACTTCACAGCAATAATTTTTTCAAACTTTACTACTGTAAATGACTCTTATAAAACATATATTTTGTCTTATTTTCATAGATAAATAGCAATAACATAATATAAATAGGTACCTACTTAAATACAAGATAAAATTTTACCGATTAGGTCACCTACTAAGTTACAAGATTCTACGCAATTGGTTTTAAGGGTGACACTGGTGGCATTCTGAAATGCTAAAGAAGCAAAAAACGGATTATCAGTACCTAAATAAAAAGAACTCTAACTGATTATTTTATCAGTCCCTCGTATATGCTACACACAAATTGAATGAAAATTGTGAATGCAGTAACCAAATGTTTCATTGCAACCGAAGGTGTGACACGATGAGAACGCGAAAAATGACCCCGTTTTTTATCGTTTCATGTGATTTTTTCGTATTATTTTTGCTTCTATTACGATAAAATTTATTTTGTATGTAGCTAAATAGATATTTTATCATCTGATTTCAAAGGTATTGTTCTAACTTATACCGTTTATGAACTATTATTGTGTGACCATCAAATTTGAGTGTAAATGAGAAGTACCCATAAACTTTTTGAATGCATTCTTTAAATAATGCAGTGGAACACAGTTAGTCTGTTGATCTGTCTATTTCAATAACATATTTAGGTTTTATTACAAAAAAGTTAAACACACGTTAAACATACGTTGATAAGACGATTAAAATAAGTTATTGTTCAACGGGCGTTTAACTTATTGTTTATTACTTACAATTAGAATTTGAATTTTCATTGTAAAATTAGGAAACTATTAAAATAAAAACAATTTTGTCTATTTCCGATCACCAACTTAGAACATTATAAACTACTCGCACTTTTCGTTTTCTTTATTATAAGCACTAGAAGGCTCTCGACAATTTTCCTCGCAAAATGTCTCAACTAAACTCGGTACAATCGCGTGAAAAAAATAGCCCCCACTAAGAAGACGATGACTAACTTCAGTTCCCCACACACCTCTAAAACCTACGTGATGCCACCACGTGATCTCCGTATAAACTTTTGTTTGCAAGTAGGGTAGTCTCAGAAAAATGACCCCCACCACTCACGTGATAAAAAAGCCGATGACTAATTTCAGTTAGGACGGCTTAGTTCTAAGAGACAGTAACTCTATTTTTTATCAATTTAGATTTCCAGGTCAAAAAGTCTCCATTTCTGTTTCTCTAAGTAATTAATTAACCAAACTATGTAGTTTTTTTAAATAGAATGACAGTAATTTGTTTTTTCCCATTCTAAATATCACTAAATCTTGGCATATAGATCCAGTTATGCGATATGTCCTAAAAAAGAAACTCATACTGAGCAAGTGAGCATACTAAATTATTGTGATATCTATAGTATATATAAAAGAAAGTCGTGTTAGTTACTCCACTTATAACTCAAGAACGGCTGAACTGATTTAGCTGAAAATTGTCATGGAGGTAGTTTAGAGCCAGGAGAAGGACATAGGATACTTTTTATCCCGTTCGAAATAAAAAAAAAGTCTGCTTATTTATTGCCATTAAGGCGGAACAAAGTTCGCCGGGTCAGCTAGTTTTTTATAAAACGTCACTTTGAAGGTTCCCAAATAAAGCTGTCTTATTCTATTTTTTTTACATAATATATTACTAATTTACATACTTACTCGTTAAAAAAAATTTTCTTCAAATGTCATCATCTCAAAACAAGGAAAGTGGACTTAGCGACTTTTAGAAGTAAGCCATCAGTGTTCTCCCCACGCCCGCTGAGGTCGAACGTGCGCGATACGGCTGTGTCATCGTAACAGCCCAATAAAACATGTCGGCATACACACTGGTATAATTTCTTTATCTCCGACCGCCAGCTCCGTTTCAATTCCGGGAAAAGACCAATTAGGGCGACAGACACTACAGTTAATAAGTTCGTTCGTTCGTTGGTTTCAGCCAAATGACGTCCACTGCTGGACAAAGGCCTCCTTCAAGATTTTCCACAATGCAGGCTCTTCCCGCGACCTTTACCAGATCGTCGGTCCACATAGTAGGAGGCCTGCCCACGCTATGTCTTCCAGCCCGTGGTCGCCACTCGAGAACTTTTCTGCCCCAACGGCCATCGTCTCTACGAGCTATGTGCCCCGCCCACTGCCACTTGATTTTAGCAATTCTGCGAGCTATGTCGTCAGTTACTTTGGTTCTCCTGCGGATCTCCTCATTTCTGATTCGATCACGCAGGGAAACTCCAAGCATGGCCCGCTCCATCGCCCTTTGGGTGACCTTGAGCCTTCTTATGAGGCCCATAGTAAGCGACCACGTTTCAGATCCATATACCATCACTGGCAACACACACTGCTCGAAGACTTTTGTCTTGAGACACTGCGGTATTTCGGACGTGAGTTAATAAGGGTACAGCCAAACCAACGCGATAACACGCGATCAGCCGGCGTGCAGCGATGGCGATCAATGCATTTAAGTCTGGTCGCCATCGCTGCACGCCGGCCGATCGCGTGTGATCGCGTAGGTTTGGCCGAACCTTAAGTTAAAACCTAATAAATTTGGCAAAATGTGTGGCAGACAGTAAAGGCTAAAGGACTAAGTAACTCTGGGGAAAAAATAATATTTCTTTAAAACAAAACTAATAGACAAACAGGAAAGATTATGTCTTTTACATGAACAAAAGAAAGGTTCATGTCTTTTACATGAACAAAAGAAAATAAAAGAATAGAACAGAATAACGTCATAAACAATAATAAAAAGAAATCGATCCACGACAGTATGATTGCTGGTAAAAGCTGTTTACACAACAACCGGCCCTGCGCTGCTCGCATCCAGGTACTTCCCGCGATCTTCACCAGATCGGCCATCAGCTCTACGAGCTATCTGCGGCGGGAGCAGACGCACGTCACGAAGCTCTAAAGTGCTCTGCGGCGGCTCCCGCCGCAAATCACTTGTCCAAGTTCGGGACCTTGTCATTTAAAAAATATAGTTCTGTTTCTTTCGCTCGAAAGTAATAATGCTTAAGTATGAATGTGATAGCTATATTTTCTAGGCACTATGGTTGCTTTTCAACCAAATTTTTCTCAGTCTGTGTTTGAAGATGACGCGATCCGCGGTGCCCGTCTGGGTAGTGAAAAAGATGGATGTTTTTTATCGTTTAGATGCTTTGGAAGTGTGTTTTTCTTTATAAAAAACGTGTATAATGTGATTAACTTTGGAAATAAGTGTTAATATATAACATTGCTTCTAATTTTGAAGGTGAATCAAGTGCAATCACAAAAAGTGACAAAAATGACGAATCTTTTTTTTCAAGTAAGTGTTGTACCTAAAATATATATTTGTTAGCCTTAAAAGTTACACCAAAAGACGGGTAATTTTATCCAGATTCCAAAAATGTGACTCGATAGTATGTAACGGTAATAATGATAAGCTATTTTAGGGAAAATGCGCAACGGGATTTTTTTTTTCCCGCGGGAAGGGGGGGGCACTTCACGCAGTAGCGCCTTCCCGCCGCAGATCGCGTGAGGGGAGTATTAGAATGAAACTCGAGCAAGGCGTAGTCTATGAGGCAAGTGGTCTTTACTACAGGCGCTCATCATAAGCCGTCTGCGGGGAAAGATATAAATTGTTGCAATGCGTGCGTTTCTTGAGTTGTATTTACTTTTCAACGCATTGAAATATAACAAAGGCAACTAGACAATAGGCTGGAGATAATAAGATTTGATGAAAAGTTACACTCGGCTAAAATATTATGTAATCATTATTAGAAGTAGGTATGTTCATTAGAAATCAATGTCTTGAAGATAGGTAGAACTAAAAGTAATCGAATTTTTTTTTATTCAACTGTACCAACCTTCTCTAAGGGACTCCTAGAAATAAATGTATTATGAAGTAAAATACATAACCGATTGGGGCATTTCAGACATATTTCTAAAGGAAAACTTATTTGAATTCAAGGTTTTATAATACTGTAAAGAATCTTTTTATTTGTTGGATTTTATTTCCAAAAGTTTTAATATTATTTTATGACGTATAAAATTTTGGCATTGGTACTATCTTATTATTGTTACGTTAGTCGTAAGAAAAATCTGAAAATAAAAACTAAATGGACGATCACGTTTATAACTCGGAGAGCAAGACTACTTTAAGTGGTTGAGAGCTGTATAATTCAGTGAAATTCATTAAAAGAAAATCCAAAGGAAGCAAAAGGACTTGTCAGTACTTTAAAATAATTATTTTCATTGTACAAAGTCCAAGACCGGAGTCGGAGAACTTGGACAAGTTAATTAGAATTCTCTCAACACTTACTGAGAACCGTTCTAACTAAACATTATTGGTACAATTGAAGCTTCGTTAAGGCGCTCCGGCTTAATGCTAAGGCATAATACAGCGACAGTGCGATGTTGAGCGTATTCTCGTAGAGAATATTGCTTAAATATTAAGTTTGCTCTAATTAACATTTAAGATCTGTTTACGACTAATTTTGTTTATATCATACGTTTATATGCTGTTGACTGTGTTATTTAATGTACGAGTATTTTGATGTGGCAGCAAAATAAACGTTTATTCTATTCTATTCTATATTCTTTACTGGCGCTATGTATTCTCTTAATTAGTTCACAACTATCTGGTATTGAGCTCTAGTAATAGCTCGCGGTGATACACAATAAATATATAATATGATTAATATTGTATTGTATTAATATTTTTATTGGGTATCTATTTCATCTCATATAGGACTCTACACATCGAACTGGCTTTATATCAAAAGAGATATATCGAAGAATTGTACTGAAAATATGTCAAAAGTCAACGACTCATGTCGGATGTTTAAAAAGCTTTTTCTGGAATTTTACTTGAAATCTGTTTTGTATTTCTGAATAAGCTCTGTAAAGTGCCATCCGTACATTTCATGAGATTTTTAGATTGTTTATAATAGTGCGATGTAAATACCTACATTTCTTTTAAATAACAAAGAATTCATATTGAAATCTTAGTAAAAGAAACGTCACGATAAAGTCAGAATATTAAAAATTCCTTGAATATTTTCTTTAGCTGAAACGTTTACGTTTGTATTAGACGAAGTCAACAGGAAAATGCTTGGGATTTATTTTCTTAAAAGACAATTCCTATAGTTTTTAGCGTACGGTCAAGGAATTTCTTGATCCATCTTGAGAACAAACTTTTAAATTGATGAATCGTTGAATACCTTTCTTAGTCTAAATGGACTATGTAGGATTCTAGTCAAGAAAATTCTAAACTAACCTTTATTGAGGTAAGAAGACAACCTTACTTACCATAAGAAAAACTTCTATGTATCTATGTGCTTTCATAATCAACTGTAACAAGATTTGGCACGTTCAATACAACAGCTTGGTGAATAAATAAGTAACTCATTCCTACAACTTCAGATTAATTATTTACTTCTATTAAAAAAAAGTTACTTGTAGATCAATAACTTATTTATTCAGGATACTAATTTATACATTTCCAACATTATAACATCTTAAAGTTAGTACTTCTTGCTTTGAATGCTCCAATCGAACTCCCTGTCCGGCGGTATGCCCGCGATAAGGCAACTTCCCCTTCCATTCGTCGAAGTCAACCGGCTCAAAACGACTTATCGACAGCATGGATGTAGTCAAAATCAATACTTAAATAACAATTTATTTCTAAATTACTAAACTGTATACAATAAAAATTCTAAAATAATTACATTAAATAATAAACATGAAATATGTAATTGAATATAATACAGAATAAATTCTAAATACGTAAGCGTGGGCAGGCCTCCTACTAGGTGGACCGACGATCTGGTAAAGGTCGCGGGAATAGCCTGGATGCGGGCAGCGCAGGACCGTTCATTGTGGAAAACCTTGGGGGAGGCCTTTGTCCAGCAGTGGACGTTATTTGGCTGAAAAAAGAAAAAGAAAAAAGAAAAAGAAATTCTAAAACCATTCTAATATCTGCAACAATGTCCAGGAAGTAATCAAGTAAAGTATTTAATTTTAATAATGGGTTTTTAAATTCTACCAAAATTATTACAATAACTATTAATTTTGAATTTTTTTTTTTGAAAAAATTTATTGTCAGACCGGGGTCCATAATAATTTATGAGCAACTAATAATCGTATAAAATACAATATTAATTCTAAAATCATTACACTTCTTTAAAAAACGCTTTTAGTGTTTTTGAAGACGTTTTCTTCTAAAAGATCTATTTACTAGCCGTGAAAAGGACATTAAGCTGAATGGGTCACGCAATTATATCGCTAGTCGTTTTCCTCCCTCATCTCAGACTGAAAATAAGGTTGTTACATCTCGAAAAGGTCTTTTTTAAGGTCTGAAGTGTCGCAGTTAGCCAAGTGATACTGTAGGAATTAAACTCAGAAGTTAAATAAACATATTTAAGTCAATCAACAAAGTAGGCATTAAGTTCGCCATTTGTTTTGTTTGTTACTTTATTGTGTGCAATAAAAGTCTTAAAATTAATAAATAATAATAGGTATAAGAAAAATACTGAAATACCTGCAGTACTTACGGAATTTTACAACGATAGCGGTTTGTATAATGATTCCGCTATCATCGTGCTATGTACAACATTTACTAATCTCGGTGTTTCTTCATTTAGCTGTAAAATTTATGCATGATTATAATGAATACTAAAAACTTTATTTTAAGTACATAACTATAGTACCTACTTGTAAATCTTGAAAGTATTTTCTGTTTTATGCCAAACTGGCAACCCTAAAGCTATAACGGTGCGCGGTGTCCTGGCGCGTCGATTCGTTCATCATTTCGGACCCTCTTCAATTCGCGCGAATTCAATTTGATCCGTGACGTCACAGGTCCGTCTCGCGATGACGAGTTTTATCGCCCGACCCCGTATAGATACGAACTTCATTTGTTTTGGGGAAATCAATCTATCGTGCCAGTGAAGAATTGTGTAAGTTTTGCCTTCTGTTACGTGCGATCTATGTTTGTTATTGAATTCATTCAGATATGTATCTATTCTGAACTTCATTGCTGAAGTTATGGAAGTCCGCGAATTCTTAACTTTTGTCACAGCGAAGTGATATTTTTAACATCCATAAATAGTACTTCTAGCAACTTTCATACAGACAGTAAGCCTCCAGATTTAAACCTATAAGGGTCTAAGCACGCCTACGTTTTTCAGGCGCCGCGTGTTTACATCAGTGAGCTTAGTGTGAGGTGTACATCAAACTTCTTTGCTAGTGACTGCGTAAAAAATGACATTAATTTAGATTTTTTGACACGCTCGCTAGCGACAACATTTGAGTTAAACTCACACGATTGCAATAAAACATGGCGTAAACAGCGCGTTCCAATTGCATGCAAAGCGCGTCAACGCCTGATAAAAACGCGACGGTGCATGGCCCTAAGACACCCGTATTCACAAACGATGCTTGCTTAAGTTAAGCAGGAAATCGAACGCACAGCGTTGAATAGAGCTCTGTGATTGGTTCGTGTGTCACTCTGTGCGTCCACGCGCACTGTGAGACCTCACAGTAATGTTTGTGAATACGGGCATTAGAATGACTCCCCGCAGACTCCAGACTTTTAATCGATCCATAGTTTGGTCGACTTCTAATTTGTATGAGAAATCCGTCGATACTTCCTTGTACTTACCTAGGCTAAGTTTTTATACAGAATTAATTTATTATTTATCTATACTTCTATAATTCTAATATTATAAATGCGATAATAACTCTGTATGTCTGTCTGTCTGTCTCTCTTTCACGCCTAAACCATTGAACCGATTTTAATGAAATTTGGCATAGAGATAGTTTGGGTCCCGGGAAAGGACGTAGGATAGTTTTTATCCCGGTTTTTGACACAGGGACGGCGCGATAAAGTTTTTCTGTGACAGACAAAATTCCACGGGGGCGAAACCGCGGGCGGAAAGCTAGTTTATTATACATGTTTATAGTAGCTTCATTAAACTATCAGCCGACAAGTCTAAGGCCTCAGCCTCGAACTTAGCGGGCAGCGGGGCGGGAGCGGCGGCGGCGCTGGAGCGGGGCGGGCAACGCAGACCCGTTCTCGAAACAAGCGGGCAGCTCGCGCGGCGCTTTAGCGGCGAAGTGTTGTGTTCGGGGTTGTGTTGTCAAGATATTTGTTTTCTATTCACAAACGAAATGTCTGAACAACGGCAACAATCTTATTTCGATTGAAATTTATTCCTAACGCTCGATTTATCGTGGGCAAAAGAAGGAGTGCGCTGCCCGCTCGTTGCCCGCTCCCTCGCCGCTGCCCGCTCGTTGCCCGCTGCCGCGCCGCTGTTTTCGAGAACCGGTCTATTTGATTTTACGCATAAGATCCTGCCGCTCCCGCGCCGCCGCCGCCGCCGCCCCGCTGCCCGCTAAGTTCGAGGCTGAGGCCTAAGGCCTCTAGACCGGTTCTCGAAAACAGCGGCGCGGCAGCGGCGCCGGAGCGGGCAACGAGCGGGCAGCGGCGAGGGAGCGGGCAACGAGCGGGCGCAGCGCACTCCTTCTTTTGCCCACAATAAATCGAGCGTAAGGAATAAATTTGAATCGAAATAAGTTGTTCAGACATTTCGTTCGCGAATAAAAACAAATATCTCGACAACACAACCCCGAACACAACACTTCGCCGCTAAAGCGCCGCGCGAGCTGCCCGCTGGTTTCGAGAACGGGTCTGCGTTGCCCGCCCCGCTCCCGCGCCGCCGCCGCCGCCGCCCCGCTGCCCGCTAAGTTCGAGGCTGAGGCCTAAGTCTGCGGGATGTCTAAGCATGGGATGTTTCAAAATCGTGTATGGCTGCACTCGCCATTGTGGCAGCACAAGAGACACTTGTGTCTTTCAGATCGTTTACTTTGTTTAGCAAGCGTGCTCCAGGCCCCAGACACCCCTTTAATCTCAAAAGTATATTGCTCAGAGTAATTTAGATCCTATCAGTGAGCACCGCCGAAGGGCGGTAAGTGTAAAACGCGCAAAAACGCAAAATCAAAGTCTGAAAAAGCTTCAAAGGACCGAGGTTAGGGTTTTTTGCGAACCTGTTTACCGTAATTTTATCGCACTTTCATAAGGCTATTAGCTGGAGAGATTGGGAAAGGGTTTATTTGTTTTTCATTACAGTTGGTTAGGATTACTAGGCTATTTGTATAAAAATACTTTTTTGTGGCCTGAAATAAATAAGGCTACTTTTGCTTTACCTTATAATAAATAAGGTATAATGATTTAAGTAGTTTTCGTTTTAAATCCGCTGTTATCCAAATACCTTAGATATCTAATCTAATCTTTATCTCGATTTGAATTAAAAAAGGCTTTATAAATGTTAATTATATTCCGAAAACAAGCAAACACTTTCTGCTCCGCAATTCTAAGAAAAGAGCATCTAATTCAACAAGTGATACAAACTTCCATTTTCAGTGTAAAACGTAGAAATTACAAGGCTACCCCTGAGCAACTTCAACGAACAAATTATCCATATTATATATATTTGAAACTTTGTAAAGGCGCATTTCGCGTTCCCTGGAAATTAATAAAGTACAGAAATACAAGTTTAAAGAAACTCCGTGGACTATATGTTGCAGTAATTGCTTCGAGAGCCTCGGCGGAGATCGCAGTTAAGAGTTCAAGGGGCCATGAGAAGTTGAAGTCGGAGCGCGTTAGACGACACGAGACGGGAACGACACGATTTTTGTCGTTCATTAGTGAAGAAAAAATAATTCACATCCTTAGCTGGGAATACTAATTTGGGATAAGTGAAGAAATGGGTTGAGACGTCGTGGGTTGAATACAGAATAACCCTCTTTTATGTAGTATCTAACTGTGGAGTATAGTTAAATATCGATATGGTTGGTTATGTAGGTATGAACTATTTTTTAGTGAATAAGTAAAGATATTCTTACTAACGACGCCATTTGTAGTGGCAACTTCAAACTGGAGCGGATAGTGTTATCGGTCTTGGAAAACGTTTTGGCGGTCTGTAGAGCCAAGCTACACAAGAGTTGCAGTGGTAGGTGCGAGAGGTGGGAATAGTTCCTACTAACAAAAATATGGAAAAATATGATTTGAAAATGAGATCTTCAAAAATATCAGCGCCATCCCATCAGTGAAGTTAGCTGTATCCAGAAACTTAGCCGCAGCTGTTCACTTTTATTATTCGTTCGTTTCAGCCAAATGACGTCCACTGCTGGACAAAGGCCTCCTCCAAGGTTTTCCACAATGAACGGTCCTGCGCGGCCCGCATCCAGGCTCTTCCCGCGACGTTCACCAGATCATCGGTCCACCTAGCAGGAGGCCTGTCCACGCTACGTCTTCCAGCCCGTGGTCGCCACTCGAGAACTTTTCTGCCCCAACGGCCATCATCTCTACGAGCTATGTGCCCCGCCCACTGCCACTTGATTTTAGCAATTCTGCGAGCTATGTTGGTCACTTTGGTACTCCTGCGGATCTCCTCATTTCTGATTCGATCACGCAGGGAAACTCCGAGCATAGCCCGTGCCATAACCTTTATTATAAAAAACCCTTTAATGTTCGCAGATAGTTCGTGGATCACATCGGCCAGTGTAAAGCGGCCCCAGATAACTTGCAGGAGCAACAGTGAAGCCAACTTATTACTGTCAAACATACAAGTTGGCGACTGCGCGCTGACAGCGGCAACTTTGGATAGTGTTATCGGTCTTGGAAAATGTTCCAACCAAGTATTTATTTAGTTGGATGTCTGATTTCACTTTTGCCTGTCTCCGGTCGTCCGTCCAACTAACACAATAGCAGGTTTTAGATATTTAAGTTTGTTTGAAAAAGTTTCAAAATAAAACAAAATATTTGAAAATAAAATAAGTAAATGGAGATTGATAAGATTTTAATACCTATGCCTATCATTGACTCCTTCCTACTAATATGCACGTTTGTGAGGATAAAACTTTACTTACAGTATTATTGTTTACTTACATTATATCAAAATAACATATTAGTATAACGATCTCTGTGATAAAATGCGTTTCACGCGGACGAAGCCGCGGGCAAATCTAGTAAAATAAATCCCATCAAAAACAATACTTGTCAAAAAAACCAAGTCTCGCAACTCAGTTGTTCTACGGTAAAAAGTTGTGATATCCATGTAATACCAAGTCCAGGCCAGGAAATCTTTAACGTTTTACATAAATTATTGACTTGGCCATCGCACTAAATAATTTAATTTACACGTGTTTTCATGCGATGGCCAAGTCAATATATTTATGTAAAACGTTAAAGATTTCCTGGCCTGGACTTGGTATTACATGGATCTCACAACTTTTTACCGTAGAACAACTGAGTTGCGAGACTTGGTTTTTTTGACAAGTATTGTTTTTGATGGAATCTCATTTCTTTTTGTATTTTGTAGACAGCAGTTATGTATCTAGAAAACTGGACCGAAAATGAAAAATTTTACTCGACTTGGCGGTTGCACTACCGTGCCCCCAAATATTTTAGTTTTTCCTTGATTCATACACCAAACACTACTTATATTCCAAATTTGAAGCTTCTAGGTCTGCTAGAAGTGCCTTAGAGTTTTGATGATCGGTGAGTCAGTCAGTGAGTGACAAAATTAAGTAACTTTGACCCGTTATAATTCTTAAACTACTGGTTCAAATTGAATGAAATTTGAAATATACCGTGTCTTTACAATGCCTGCATAGCTAATGAAAATTCAGCCTTCTAGTTTTATCCAGAACGAAGTTACAGGCGGTCGAAAATGGCCTGAATTGCTTCGAGAAAAGGATGGTACGGCCGTGCTCGACTTGGTGGGGGCACTGCCGTGCCCCCAGATTAAGCATGTTTTTATTTTTTTTAAAGAAATCGGTCATTAATTTTCTTTTTGACTGTGAGCTATAAAATTCCATCCGAAATGTTTAGTTTAAAGTAAGCATCTCGATTCAAATTAGGCTCAAGCCCTTTGATGCGCCAAAAAGTTTAATTTGAAATTGTTAATGTTCATTCAAGAAAATAAATTGGACGAAGTTCGGGCAAGATAAAGGGATGAGCTCGCGAAGAAACATCGAACGGGCACATTTCGTGCACATGTAAAGGGTCAACTGATTCAGCGTTTATTTTGGAAGCTTTTATGTGAATATAATTAGATTCCCTTTTCAAATGTCACATATTCTATTGCGCGACGCGTTTGAATAAATAGGTAACAATAAATGAGTGTAACTACATTTGAATACAGAAGTTAATTTTAAATAGGGAACAAATGGGACGATGCGTTGCGATGCGCGATTAGGGGAAGCCTATATTCAGCAGTGGACGTCCCATGGCTGAAATGATGATGATGATGATGAGGTATGGGAGGATAGTTAGGTGGAAGCAAGTTTTACTCGGAATCCTCAACCACAGAGGAACTGGCAGGTATCTTACCTAACACAACAATGCTATTTTTGTCGTTATGGTGATAGACTCACGTAAGATGGTAGTAGATAGCCAAACGGACTTAGAACAAGTCTTGTTACCAAATACTTAGCAGACAATTTTGCCCCTACTAGGAATCAAGCTCGGGACCTCTGGAAATTCAACCTACACTCGTCTTCAACAATATTAGAAGGTGTTTACTGTAATAAGAAAACCCTATAAAATATTACCAAAGATTTACCTTGGAAAAATTGGCCGATACAATAATTACCAATGATAAATGATCCCCTGTTTCGAGCGGGCTCGTTTGATTGATGACATGAACCTCTCAGGATCCGTAGCTAAACGGCTGAAAAGCAACGATATTAGATGTTAATTTGGGGAATTATATTGTTTAACAGATAAATATTGTCTTAATCTAATAGGGATTCAAAGCGATGTGGCTTGTTAGTGAGTTTATTTGATTTGTAAATGAAGTTACAATTATTTTGACTATCCAATTCAAATTCAAATTGTTTATTTGCATACTAAGTGTACATTAAAGGTCTTATCACTAATACATGTGTGCTTATTACTTAGTTACCTAGTTAAGGCATTGCAAAGGTTTGATGGGAGGGCTACATTATTTATTTTTATAAATAAGTAAGTATGAGTGTTACATCTGGGGGCACGGCAGTGCCCCCACCAAGTCGAGCAAAAAAGCGGCACGGCCGTACCATCCTTTTCTCGAAGCAATTCAGGCCATTTTCGACTGCCTGTAACTTCGTTGTGGATAAAACTAGAAGGCTGAATTTTCATTAGCTATGCAGGCATTGTAAAGACACGGTATATTTAAAATTTCATTCAATTTGAACCAGTAGTTTAAGAATTATAACGGGTCAAAGTTACTTAATTTTGTCACTCACTGACTCACTGACTCACTGACTCACTGACTCACCGATCATCAAAACTCTAAGGCACTTCTAGCAGACCTAGAAGCTTCAAATTTGGAATATAAGTAGTGTTTGGTGTATGAATCAAGGAAAAACTTAAATATTTGGGGGCACGGTAGTGCAACCGCCAAGTCGAGTAAAATTTTTCAATTTCGGTCCAGTTTTCTAGATACATAACTGCTGTCTACATCCCATCAAAAACAATACTTGTCAAAAAAACCAAGTCTCGCAACTCAGTTGTTCTACGGTAAAAAGTTGTGAGATCCATGTAATACCAAGTCCAGGCCAGGAAATCTTTAACGTTTTACATAAATATATTGACTTGGCCATCGCATGAAAACACGTGTAAATTAAATTATTTAGTGCGATGGCCAAGTCAATAATTTATGTAAAACGTTAAAGATTTCCTGGCCTGGACTTGGTATTACATGGATCTCACAACTTTTTACCGTATAACAACTGAGTTGCGAGACTTGGTTTTTTTGACAAGTATTGTTTTTGATGGGATTAATATTAAATCAAATATTCTATTGAATATAATATATTATGTTATATAATATAATATATTTGCTAAAGACTCAGAGCGCCATAATGAGATATTTTAATAAAAAATTAAAAAGTTTAAAAAGTTAGTTTGTTGTATTATTTATATGTTGTTTTATAGGGTTTGTTGGAATGAGTTTATGTTTTTATAAACAAATGAACATAAATCGTGTATGTATATTGATGTTAGAGTCATTAATTTGTATTTTTTGAAATATGGTTTACAGCTTTGTGTATTATCTAACTGGACTGGTCAACGTAGAGTGTAGGTCAAATGGTCAGGAAGGTCATGGACATGCTCCTGCAGTGGACACTCATCATCACCATCTCAGCAATAGGACGTCCACTGCTCAAAATCAAAATCAAAATCAAAAATATTTATTCAGTTTAGACCACAAGTGGCACTTATGAACGTCAATAGAAAATAATAAAAAAAGAAAAAGGTAGCCCTTATGGGGCACTTTACATGTCTCCTTATCTTTTGGGCCCTACCAGCGCTTCGAGACAAACATATGGCAAGTGCTGAGAAGAAACGCCGGAACAAACTCAGTCACCACTTATTGCCAGGAATTATCTAACGGTAAGAATAGTCAAATTTAAGTACATCAAATATGTGCAGACTGAACTGACCACGCATCCTTGTCATCAATATAGTCTCGAACCTTGTAGTACCCTTTGGACATAAGGGTATTTTTTATATGTATCTTAAATTTGTTTATTGGCAATTCGACAAGGTTGTGTGGTATTTTGTTAAATATGGTAATACATTTCCCCAAGAATGAATTACCTATCTTATGCAACCTAAATGATGGAACAGCAAGTTTATTCTTATGTCTCGTGTTAAATGAGTGGACGTCACTTTTCTTAGTAAATAAATGTATATGTTTACGGACATACATAATGTTATCAAATATGTATTGCGAAGCCACAGTCAATAACTGAACATAGGCCTCCCCCAATGCTTTCCATGTTGCCCGGTTGGTAGCGGCCTGCGTCCAGCGTCTTCCTGTTACCTTTACGATGGACGTCTCACGCTGCGTTTACCGGTACGCGGCCTCCACTCCAGAACCTTGCTGCCCCATCGACCGTCAGTTCTGCGTCAGTGGAAACTAAATGACCTAAAATGACCAACTGACACCACGGTCAGCCATAAGCCATAAAGTGTGCAATGGCATGACCCGACTACTCGTAAATAGAATCAACCTTTTAGGCGTTTTTACTGTTTACATGAGATTATTTTTAATAGATATAATAATATTTATTTATTCAAGTAACATGAATCATTATTTGTTAGTTAGGTATAAAGGGCTTACCTATGTTAGTAATAATTGAAAAAACTTATCTATTTATTTACTGAATAGAAAATAGAAAAATAAACTATTGATACTTAGTAGGTTTGTAACAAGTTGTTGGGGAATTCCTTTCTTTAAGTTTATGTTACGTGTTTTGAGAGGAATCCACTCTTTCGATGATATTCTAATGTTTTTAGGATACTTACACGTTAGACTATTGATAAAATAATAAATATTACCTAATTTCAAACTTGCCTAATCCGCTCTGTGCTGCCCGCTAGTTTCTAGCTACATTGGCTTGACATGACGTAGCAAGCAAACAGCTTAATCTGAAAGCAAAGACCAGCTCAACGTCATGTTAACCTTTGGATTAACTCTCGTCTCTGCACTGCAAGGTAATTTAGTCTCAAAATTAATAAATCGTTATCTCTATATCAATCTTTCTTCTCAGCTAGCTTTCAGAGCCACGTTAAAGAGATGAATTATGTATTTAGATATGAAAACTTCGGCGTATTAAATCGCTTTTTAAACTACTACGATTAATAATCTCTACAAGTCATGTCCTGTGGCTTGTTTAACATCAGAAAGTAATATCCTTGGCCACAGTTCAACTTAATTTAAAATTCATCCGTTTAAAATTCAATTTCGAAAGTTATCGAAGAAAATATCTATGTGTATGCAAATCAAATATTACCTTCGCGAAACAATTTGTTATAATCCCCTCAGTGAATAAAACATGTCGGGAACATTTGTTTTCTTAAATCAAAATAATAACGAAGGGGATGTCTAGAAGAAAAATAAGCAACCCTCAGGCAAACGAGATTCGCGGACCTCCCAACCGCAAGGTAGCGAGTTGCAGAAGGGTCATCAGAGGAACTCAAGACTGTGACCCTTAGGTCACAGGCCAAATAGCAACCAAGAACAGATGGTGACCAGGACCCGATGGCAACCAAAACCAGATGGCGACCAAGATTTTAGGCTGTTCCAAAACACGAAGTAACATTATTCTCCTAACCATAAAATACATGCGCTCTAGAAAATACTAAGCACTATTGTAAATCCTAGTACCTTAATAGCCAGCTAGAAGTGCGTTTATTTAACCCTGGTAAGTACTTGCTAAGCAGATGTTTATAATTGAGGTTGACATAAAGGTCAAATTAGATGTGTTCAAAAAAGGAAAGTAAAAACAGATATTAGTTTCTGCGTATCTCAATGCCATGGGAGCTTGTACACTAGTTCGGCTTTGTTTTATTAATTTTTTAATAAAAAATTATTGACTTACTTGACTTAAGGTCCTATGTCCTCTAAATGGGGCAGAGGGAGTCCACAACAGTCCTCCATCGCGTTCGGTCCTGAGCTTCGCGCTTGATCTTGCTCCAAGTCTTGCCGATCTTCTTCGCCTCGTCATAATACATTATTATTCTGTCCTTAATTGAAAGCCTACTTTACTTATCTGTATTGCAGCTAGACTCAGAATTAACATGTTTACTCACTCCGTCTGCACAGACAGATTGAAATCATATTTTTATTTATGTTACAGTAATTACAGAGTTGAGGTTAATTTTCTTAAGGAAACGCCGGTTTCTCTCAATCTCGGTTTGTAACTTGATACCTTATGAGTTGATTAGCTCTCGTATTTATTTTACACTGTTTGGTTGGAGCTTCAATAAATAAAGAGAATTTGTAAAAATGTCTGTGTTTTCTTTTCATATTTATTCATTCAACGTACAGCTGTAAAGTTATTAAATAATATAGAAGTGTAAAAAAAATATGGAGCGTTTTGTTGTTCTTTTTAAATTATAATATAAATTATCAACTATGAATAATATTCGTATACTTAGTACAATTTACATTCTGATTCAGATTAAAGCTTGTGATTTCATGAAGTTTATTTTGTTAATGATCTTTCTTGCGACTTGAAAGTTTCAAAGATTTTCTAATAAATAATTCTTAGTAAGTACGCCGACTGTAGGTAATTGCGAACCCACCCTGTATATTCTTAGTATCTCGAGTAGATATTTTTCAGTTTACGTTTTAAAGCGGGCGTTTATCTGTGAGACTCTTCGGGCAGTTCATACAATATTCATACAGGTATAAAGGTGATTGCACATGCGATGTCGCCGCGATACCATCAAAAACATTGCTGTAAGGGCCGAGTTTCTATTCCGAAGTGTCCATAAAAAGTAGTGAGATGAAACTGCAAAAGTTCTGGGGGATTTTACTTGAGAAGATTGCATGACTACTCGTGTTTTATGTAGATACTTCGCTGCTAATGGTTTAATGGAGGTTTATGTGTTTTTTATACTTTGACAGTAATTTCGTCTTATTAAGCTGAAGGTTTTTTATGTGGCTTATTTAAATTATTTTACAGATACAGTAATTATTCTGTTTTATTATCTTTTGTGATGTATTTTACAGCGAGTTTAATTGATTTCAGATTAATATCGTATTGAGCTATGTTACAGACCCAGATTATTATGGTAAGTTTTGAAAAAAAAGGACATTATACCAATTTAATGTTAGGACTACCTTGGGTGTGACAAAATTTTCTTACACGATTTACGATTGACAAAAATTGCAACCATATCTTTTTGACCAGTTTCAGCCTTACTTTTAACATGACAACCACTACGATTAATAAGTGTGTAAAAGCCTAGAAGGGTAGTGGTTTCGATAAAAGTAATAGAAGTTATTTATTTCCTGCAATTGTACAAAAATTAAAGTCGTAAAGGCTACACGGCACTTTTGATTTTCCGAGAGCGCACGATCGTGCATGTGCGACAAACGCGCCGATGTTTCCTTTTGCATGTCAAAACGCCAGTTCTATTGCGTGAATTGATCCTGTCAAACAGATAGACGCAAAAAGTTATGAATCTGAGAGCAACCCTTTTGTTCGAACAGAAGGTTTTGTGCGGGAGATTCTATTCTGTTTGTTGGAGCACGTATTTGTTTGTGAGAACTGTATTCTTTTAATAAAATGGCAAGCAATAAATGAAAAATGCATACTCGTCTTTGCCGGCTAGATGTTGACTCTGAAATAGTATCAGTCATTCACATAATTATTATGTTATGGTGACAAAAAGCAGCTTTAATTTTAGTGAGCCTCTCTACTTATAAATAACCGCAAGCACGCACGTGTAATACCGTTTGCATTTAGACGTGATTGATCTCTTTACAAATAAGTAGAGATATAAGTTCATAATCTAGTTACAAAAATCAGATTGAAAGACGTTTAGATTGATTCATACATCCACGAGATTACTGTTTTTAATATTTAGACTAGGCGCAGACCAACGATTTTTAGTTGGCCGATAGTTGAGCCCGATTTTAAATTGTATGAAGAATCGGCCAAATCGAATCGGTGTAATGTGCGCACTTCCATACATGCCCATACTGATCAACTGCCCGACTAAACTATCGGCCGACGAAAAATCGATGGTCTGCGCCTAGTCTTAAGCCTTAAATATTGTCACCACCTTCACTACAAAACCATAGCATTTCTACAGACATAAACTTTCCAAGTTCATGCTCCTATCCTAGTTAAGCAAAACATAGTAAATTGTACTTTAATACGGTGTCATAAAGTGCACAGTGTGAGGTTTAGGGTAAAATTCTGGGCTCAAGTTCGGAGGCAGATTTACGCGAGGCCGTTTAATTAGTCAGATGCCCTCTGTGCACCTGCCGTCGGTAAAGGATTTACTGCCCAGAAAACGCCGTGATCTGAAGATATTACTTGTTCCGTTGAAATTAGTTCAGGAATGTCAACAGCTGTTAAATTCTAACTGGTATCTCCTATACTATTTTATGGAGAATTTGTTTGATTAAACGCGCTAATCTCAGGATGTACTGGTTCGAATTGAAAAATCTTGTAGTGTTGTCTATTTATCAAGGAAGACTAGGACATCACGCTATGACCAATAAGAGCGGAGCATCAATGAATGTTGCAAAAAAGGCATTTTTTTAAACAATTTTCACACGTACGAAGTCGCGGGCACAGCTAATTTAATAAAAGCGACTCTAGAATAGATTTTGTAGGGCAAAGGGGGCTAAATTCATCAGGTCGCAAACTCAATTGACTGACAATTTATTGATTTCAAAGCAACAAATCGAATTTTACGAGTACCTACACCCATTTGAGAACTAACTCGGTTTTCAGGCATGTGTTTTAAAAAAAGTTGTCTTTGAATTTTTGTTTATTCTTTTTCATCATCATCATCATCGTTTTAGCCATAGGACGTCAACTGCTAAACCTCCTCCTCCAATGATTTTCATGGTGATCGATTGGTAGCGGCCTGCGTCCAGCGCCTTCCTGCTACTGTTGTTATTCTTTTTACATTTGATTAATGATATACAGTTAACATAAATGGTCGTTGCATGATTTATGAATACACTCCACTTAGTTTAGCTGGTTCCCACGCTTCAACACCTTTATACAACATAAAATTAATTTAGTTACTTACACATCAGTAAAAGTATTTATTGTTGCAACCCCAACCTTATTATAAATGATATAAGACCCCACAGAGTTTACCTTAACGTCCTAGCGTCTGAACATTAATTTAACTAAATAAATATAACCGTGTTATCCATGCTAGAAACTCAACCAATTATAAGATAACGGATTTAATTGTCAAACAGCAAGGTGCGCTAATCAAGCGCAAGGAAGATTGATGTGAAATTAAAAAGCAAGAATAAGACGCAAAGGCAGGAGCTTCACGAATTTTCCACAATGCAGGGGAATTCATCAGACCGCTTGCCCGAGAAGTGGTTCAGAGACGCGGTTCAAAAGTTGTGGAATATTTTTAAAATAAGTTTTTATTCATTTAAAAAAATGTATTCTATCTTCAAAAAATCTATAGGTCGGAAATCTAGACTCGTGATTTTTGTTTCTTTTTTACCTACTCGTAATTGCACTTATTCCTACCATTTGACGTCTAATTTAACTGATAAAAGCCCTCTTTTCCCATAACATTCTTGCGACACATTAAAAACTCTTTTCCTCTTTATGTAGGCGTGACTGAAAAAGTTAAAAAGAGTTTTTAATCTATCAGAAAGATTTTTTTTGTTTTATGAACGTGCGCCCATCCCATTTGGTAATTATTTCATCATCAGCATCAAGTCTTTTACTATCCAGTGCAGCGAAGACTCTCTTTAATTCACCAAACGAAAATTTGGCCCATGTCCAGGGCAGAGACGGTTTGGAGGATGATATTATTTGATAAATAGCTTTCCGCCCGCGTGGAATTTTGTCTGTCACAGAAAAACCTTATCGCGCGCGTCCCTGTTTCAAAAACCGGAATAAAAACTATCCTATGTCCTTTCTCGGGACTCAAACTATCTCTATGCCAAATTTCATCAAAATCGCTTCAGTGGTTTAGGCGTGAAAGCGTGACAGACAGACAGACAGTGTTACTTTAGCATTTATAGTATTATATTAGTATAGATATAGATTTGTAAACTAAAGCCCCTACTCCCCTTTTCGTGTACCGGGCGACCCCCGTCGTGATTTCATCATGTTATGAGAAAGGCGGCTGCCCGGCTAATGAGAATGAATTGCACTCCGCACGGGGCCAGCGTTACTTTAGAATTAGTGCATTTTTCACTCACAGTCTTGGCGATTATCTTGCTAACAGATGGTGGCTTGAATTGATTTAAGCTGGGAACTGTGAACCTTCTATTTTTTAGGATAAAACTTATAGGGTATCTTTATAACATTTTAAATTTTCGCGTTCCATTTCAATTAAAATAGTAAGACAGAAGCCGTGGTCACAAGCAGAACGGACGACGCCGCGAACCGCCAGTCTGCTTGTGACCACGGCTGCAGCATCGCAGCCGAATCGTCAAGCCGTGTGTACATAATGTAACTCACTAATAAACGTCGCGTTAAGACCCGTGTCTTACTATTTTAAGGTTCGTTCGTTCGTTTCAGCCGAAAGACGTCCACTGCTGGACAAAGGCCTCCCCCAAGGATTTCCACAAAGACCGGTCCTGCGCCGCTTGCATCCAGGTACTTCCCGCGACCTTCACCAGATTATTTTAAGGTATCTTTATATTTTTTACCCGACTGCGCCAGAAGGAGGGTTATTCATATAGGGTAAGTCCAGGATAGATGCCCCGCTTTTTGAAACAGCTCTGTAACTCAGTCAGTAAGTTTTTATCAACAACTTGATCTTAGTATTTGTAAACTTTGGTCTTTCGTCTATGATATTACTACAATTATTTTAGTTTAAGTTATACCGATTCTGAGTAAATACCATTTTAATTGACCTCTTAAAAGTGGGATAGACGCCTAATGTGGGGGATAGAAGACTCACTGTATGATTTCTTCAAAGGAGATGCCTGATGCAGGGATAGATGACTCGTTAATACAGTTTTTGAATTCTAAGGATCAAATGCATTTTGAAATCAAACAAGC
This sequence comes from Ostrinia furnacalis, assembly GCF_004193835.3. Classification (NCBI taxonomy): domain Eukaryota; kingdom Metazoa; phylum Arthropoda; class Insecta; order Lepidoptera; family Crambidae; genus Ostrinia; species Ostrinia furnacalis. The sequence continues at coordinate 227,957 of NW_021135625.1, read as the reverse complement.
CAAGTATTATTACTTAAGATTGTTAATTAAAAATAAAATTTAATATTTTTTATTAAAAATAATACATACATCCACCCGAAAAACATAACCTTCCTTCTAGCGCAGTCGGGTAAAAAGGTTATTCGATCAGAAGGGCACCCTATTTATTACTTTCCTAAGGTTAGCCGTACTACATTCTTTTTTTCTTCTTACTTGCTACCTGTGACAAAAAGAGCAGGTTAGGATAGATGCCCCTAGGTGCATGGGACATGGCCCTAAGGGCATCTATACCCAAAAAAAATTAGGCAACTATCCTTTTAGTATGCTAAAAGGATAGCTGCCTTTTTTAATAAAAAATATAATAACACTAAACATCGAATCAAACATAGCTATCCCATATAATTTATAAGATAGTCTATCAAATTATATAAAAATCTGCTTCATTTTACAACTGACAAAAAAATTATCCATTACAAGATACTTACCAATATTATTTCGACGCTCGATAAGGTCTGTCTGCGGAAGATTTTTGTTCTCACTGGCTAAACGAACCCACTCTTTGATGGTTTGCGAGGTTCAAAGTGCTACGGGGAGGTACCTTTCTATTATACGTACTATAACTTCAGGCTAAGTTGCTTGTAACATAGTGTACTTAAAATCGCGGCACCTATCCCACTGGGGCATGTATCCTGGAATTAACCTAGTTATCCAAGATCCAGCTAGCAAGGAATTTGAAAAAGGCATGACGTGTTTAATTGGGCCAAGATAAAGTTACAGGTAAAGTTTGTTTCGAAGCGAGAGGTGAGTCGAGCCGAGAGTCCGCAATAACTAAGTAGGTATACTGAATGAACTTTGATGAAACTTTACAATGATAAAGATTGCAACAGAAGGTAGAAGTAGTAACTCAAGAAATGGTATTTTGGCGATGTATTAATCAATGAGGCCACGTACCGGAAAGCGCAGCGTAGGACGTCCACCCGCAAGGTGGACAGACAACCTCACGAAGGTAGCGGGAAGGCGCTGGATGCAGGCCGCCACCAACCGGCCATTGTGGAAATCATTGGGGGAGGCCTATGTTCAGCAGTGGACGTCCTGTAGCTGAAATGATGATGATGATGATTAATCAATGAAATAATCATTAATGAAATAGTGTTTTCTTATCTGCGTTAAAACCGCAGTCTCAGGCTGAGTTGCACCATCTTACTTTAACTTTGACAAACGTCAAAATTCTGTCAAACTACATAAAATCACCGGTTATCGTTATAGTTACGGTCAAAGTTAGGTGGTGCAACTCAGCCTTAATTACGTCGCTTACACAATAAGTAACTTCTAGAAAACTTTTTATGAATCCCTGATGTACAATATAGTAATAAACTTTCGTAATATAATCTACATCGTTACCAAAGTACACAGTCTAATCCAGAATATGCTTCAAATGCTAAACTCTCAACAACAAATACCCTTCATTACGCAATGGTATCGTAAGGTACTAATTTCCCAACTTAAGATGTAATTCTGTTTATCTTTACTACTGTCATTTGTGCTATAAACATTCTCTTATCATTACCATAAGCCGTTTGAAGATGTGTGTGTGTGAAAACATACAGAGCTCTATTACCTTCAAAACGTTACTCTTACTTACTAAAACGCAACATCATACTAATGTAGATCAAAAAGTCTTCATGGAAGTTAAATCTTTAGCTATCAGTTTATTTGCTGTAAAACATAGGTATGAATTAAAGACAAACTAAATGATTTCCTAGATTAATATTACTATTTCTTTGTACATGTTGTTTTTTTTTTTAATTTTACGTGAGATATGAAATATCTAGTCTGAAAATCATTCTGTAGATCGTCACTATCACATATATGCTACTATCTACAGAAAATCATTCTGTAGATAGTAGCATAGAGTATTTTTAATAAAACTAAAAAAAATGAAGACATCAAGAAAGATAGGGTCGCCTAGTAGGTAGCACCTGGTTCATTTCATCTTAAAAATATGATATTTCTAAGCGTTCATACTCACAATAGACACCCGTATGCACCACCCCAAGGCCTCCGTTCCTTGCACATGTTTATCCAATTTGGCGGAGTCTGCAAAGTTGCGAGCTCGCAACACGTGTGCCGCTCAAATTAGAGATTCATATTAATTTAGGACTCCCACTGACAGTCACAGTACTTTGCGGCGTACAAGCTCCGAATACGTGCCCGTGAAGTTTCTTTTTATTCTGGTAATAGTTGGGATGATGTAAAACTTCTTTTTACCCTAAAAAAATTAGCTACCTGCTTACTTATTACCCTTGGGGAAGGCCTTTATCCAGCAGTGGACGTCATTCGGCTACTTAAAAATTTTACAGGACTTCTAGTATTTTATAGTCTTTCTTAAGTTTTCTTCTTACTACATACATTATATTTTGTCGCTTATGACGTAAAATGCTATTGATTATTGAAAACCGCGAAAACCTGTTCTTCCCATCCGCCTACATCAAAACTTACTAATTTATAAAAGACATGTTGTGGTGTTATGCATCTTGACATCTCGACGAGTAATCAAAATAGGTTTGACTTATTTATAGACCAGAAACCTCTCTTGCATAAGTAAAGGTAACCTAAGAATGTTCAAACGCGGTGAATATTATGTTTATATTATGTGTATATGTATCCTTTGATATGTAATGCCAAAGAATAAATTCACGAAGAAATAGGTCTTCTATTATTGGAAAAGAATAAAACATCTTTTTAAGATAACAATGTGAAAAAACTAATATTTTATTTAACCCTTGCAAATCCCCCAATAAACGCGCTCAACTACAATCGCACCTAATTTTAAAGCAAACTTCCCGTGCCATTTTCTCTCTGCCGGATCCCGAAATTATATTCTCATTGATTGAAACTTGTCGTTCAAAGTTATCCCGCAAACAAGAGCCATCGTATTCCATAGATCACGTACCGAATTAAGGTTTAATCACGTGCATTGTTCCGAAAGCCCGATGTTGCTTTATGTACAGTCGGTAGCACAGCGAACTATACAATTTTGTTGAAACGTAACACTTATTAACGCTACCTAAGAGCCAGTGTTTAAATTGAAGCGTTGTCATCTGTAGAGTCCACAGCATTTCAGGCTACATTGTTCCTGCAAAATCACACTTATTTAAAACACATAAGATGCTACGGTATTTAAAATAACGTGCCCTACTATCTATTACCTACAATAATTCACCGTAAGTTATTTGGTTTCCGTATAAAAACACATTTATGTGAAAATTATCAATATCGAATTTTTTTACCTTAATAATGAATAATTTATATTTCAATGAAAGTTATATACCTACTTAATGACATTTCAGACACCATAAAATATAATATATGGGTGACAAATTTTAAATTAATTTTATTTGATTGATCATCGAATCCTTTTGGAACACATGTTCTAAAGACATTTGTGCTTATTTTTATTCCTAAAAATATCCTTAAACTTATGGGATATCGTCAGGAACACGTTGTTATAAGTAGGTACAAGCGTCGTTTGTCTGCGACGGGCCTAATACTGCATCGTAGTGCGGATGGCTAGTTGGGAGTCAAGACACGTCCGCGGAAATAAGTCATTCCCCTCTGCTTCGCCTTTTTGGGAGTAATAAATATAGCTTGATAAGCACGTATTTAGTAAGATTTTGCTGAATTTTACGCGTAAAAAAATATAATGAATATTTTTTCTTGAAATGTATGAATGTTTCTAAGAAGCTACAAAATTTTAATGTCTGGTTTGTACACTCTGATGAAAGTAAGTGATTTAAGTCTAACATTTTAATAGAATAAGTACTTGATTAAAAATGAAATATTATTTTAATATTTGTTAGGTGAAAGAACCTAACTGCTTTGTAGTAAATACATTGGGAAATTATAGTATTTTTGTTAAATTTATCCCTATAGTGTAGTGTGAGTAGTGATCATTTTTTAAGGTTTAAGTTACCCGAAAAGCCACCACATACTAGCTTTAAAAAGTTCGGTGAACTGCAGTCAATAGAAATACGTAAGTCTGCTTTGTTATTCACTTAACACAGAGGTAGGTATCGTTTAGAAAACAGACTTCAGCGACCGTTCTCGCGTCTGTAAGCGTCATAAATATTAAACTCACTTTCTCCTAGAAATGGAAATAATGTTGTCAACTTTTACTAGAACAAAATTTATTCAGCGTCGTAGATGTGACAGATGAGAATAAATTGTCCAGCGCCCGTGGGAGCGAGATGAAATTATATTCCGTCGCGTCCGTTTTTAGAATGAAACACTAAATTAGACACTGGATATTTCTGTTCAAATTGAGTTGGGAAAAACAAAGCGCTTTCTAACTATGTTTAGTATGTTGATATTCTTGGTGTTTTTGAGAAAATATTAAGAGAGCTCGGCTAATTATTTTATGATTAGGTACCCACATTAAGTAAGTAGAGGGTCTCGTAAATAATGTTAATTGCATTACACAACTACGGTAATATGTAATGTCTTAAATGTATATTGCTCTTGGTGTACCTTTATTAATAAATAAATAAATAAATATGGCAGATGTATTGTAAACTTATTTAAATACGATGCCATGCAGAGAGCCGTGCAATATCTTATGCTTGGCTCTTACTGAAAAAGCTGATTCTTGGAATATATTATTATGTTATTTCGTGTAACAAACATAGAGTAGGTACACATTTTTCCTCATTTGTAAATTATGTTTTTCCCAAAAAAATCTATGACATTTCGTATTTACTCAACTCTCATCTTTTCGTCCACGAACCTCAAACATCGCGGGGCTTCCAAGAAAATTTTATTTTGAAAACCATATTTTCATTTTTTGAAATTTACACGTCACCTTAAAATGGTACAAAATATAAAATTTTTAGTTCGCTCTTTATAACACTCCGATGGTTAAAAGTGGTTGAACACAAAAATAATTTTAACGAATGTGCACATTTAGGGCCCTCGACGGAGGCTCAATATTTTAAGTAGAGCTTAATTAATACACGACACTCCATTCGGCGGAATTAAGCCAGCTGGGTTTTATTAAATGTGCGCGTTTGGTAGACTGACAAAAATCACGTTACGAGCGTTGCATAGCGGCTCTGGAACGGTTATAAAAACGTGGCGTTTTAATTTAGAAGTAACATCACTAGAAGCGCAGTGTCGAGAAAAAAACAGAATCAGCTTATTAATCTGCTCAGAGTTATGTAATAACTCAAACTTGTAAGAAAATATTTTGCAACCAAATTACGTTATTACCTAAATCAATAACCAAATAATTACGTTATACCTGAATCTATCATAATTTTCTGCTGCCTCAAAAAATCATTTAAATCAAATTTTTACAAGTTCTAAATAATTTTGTCCACAAGTTAATTGCAACAAAACACATCTGCTTTATCGAATGGCACCTAATCGATTTACGATCTAGTAAAGAATCACTGTATTACATGTCTTTAAAATACGAAATACGATCAATAAATTTCTTCAGAACTCGACGGCCCGACTGCAGAATTTTTCTTTCTTTGTTTCTAACTCACAAATTAATGAATCACAAATTCATCAATCCTTCTTTCACAAACTGGTCTCTTCCAGAGACCCGAAGCCAGTACGGAGGGGGTGCAGTCTCGAGAGCCGTCTGCCGTAAAGTATCGCGTAATGACGTGTAACGAGTATGGTCGCCGCGTCCTCGTGTCCGGGAACCTACGGCACAGACTAAATGCCGTGCCTGCGGAGATTTCAAAGGCCTGAAAGAAGTTTTATACAAATTTTAAATCCAAAGGATAGTATTAAAATTATGCTAGAAGCATAAAAATATTGGCAGATTTTTTCTACCACCTTGTTTTAGGCTTATTGAAACTACATACTTTCAGGAAACTGAATCATACATAGAAACCTGTGTAACTAAACTGTTTCTTTCATCAAAGCCAAATCAACATTTTTTATTTCTGAAAAATCAAAAAGTGTGTAACACTCATAAATGTTTGAAATAGAAGCGACGAAAGAGAACATGCTGTCAGCAAGTGATTTTCCAAATGATGTTGGTGATCCATATTATTTTTTGTTAAACAAGGTGGTTACCAGGCAAATTAATGCCTGGATTGTACAGAACGTAGAGTTATTATTTGCAATCTAATTTCGTATAATCTGAGGAAGACTATCCTCCCTCACCTGCCCTCTAAAAAACCGTCCCGACTTTTGTTTAATCACAGCTGAGACGTCTGCGTTTCTCTAATCTGTGGCGACTTCCCAAAGTGAAAGGATTCAAAGCGTCGTCGTCCGATTTGTTTTCGAGTATCAGGTGTGATTTCGAGTGACAGTTTTTCGAATGATCGAGCCGATAGTCCCTCCGCTCCGATTCTCCTGCAATCGAATGCGATCGTTTAGAGCAGCAAAAATCGACGCAATTTTCGCAGTTGCGATTGCTAAACTGATACCTGTGTTTTTGGTTTTCGAAAGCAACTTTCATTGGACTATCTGGGGATTGGAAACTTTTCTTTTCATTAGGAAAATACTATTCCACACCGGTTTATACCAGTACAAGACTTTGGATATAAATATTTATAAAAATGAGATAGATAATAAAAAGAGCACAGATTGAAAGTAAATACAAACATAAAGCCTACTGGCTTATAAATTTCAGACTATGTGTAGGTACATTATACGTATTAATGGTTAATATTAAACTAACCAGTTTCCCATAAAACTGTACCTACATTTAATGATTGCAGGTTTTCCTTTCAATAATAAATTAGTTTATCAAAGCATTTTGACAGCGTAAATTACTAGCAATATAACGAACCGTCTTATTAAGTAATCTTCCAAGAAAACTTTTATGAGCGTTGTTTTAATTCCACAAGGTCTTCATGAAAATCATTAAAGATTCACCATTTTTTTCCATCGCAATGATTTAATCACGAGTCTGGTACGTGCTCGCACAATCTCATTATCTCGTTGGCTGCTCTGTCTCGGTACGACTTTTTCGTCAATTTGCATACGTTTTACGTAATTAATTAACTTTTTTTCTGCTTTTTTTCGCTGCATCAGGTGGACCGTGGTGAAAGTTTGCCAGCCAGTGTTTTAGTGTTTAAATTGAAGTTTTTTTTTCAGCACTATTATTGCGGCGAGTGAAAAAAACAAATGCAATAGACATTCGAATATGATTCCAATTTCAAATGTAAATTCTATTTGTGTAAAGAGGTGTGTGACCTCAACCTCTACTTAGAATATCAGAAAGCCGTAGGTACCTACTTGATCACTATCTTTTCAAGCTTGATTTATTCTTGCAACTTCCTAAAATCAAAAATCAAAATCAAAAATAGGAAAACCCACTTATTATATTTGAAAAACACAAGCCCCGGGACCTGGCGCAGCCGGGTAAATTTAATTAATATACGTAACAAATGAAATCCTACTTCCTACTAATATTATAAATGCGAAAGTTTGGATGTCTGGATGATGCTTTCACGCAAAAACTACCTACTGAACGGATTTTGATGAAACTTTACAGTATTATTCTTTATAACCCAGAATAACATACATAGGCTATATTTTATGACGATCTGTGACAAACTTAGTTTCACGCGGGTGAAGCCGCGGGCAAGAGCAAGTAAAATTTAAGTCGTTGCAAGACTTTAATAACACCATCCTACAGCAAAACGATAGTAGGTAATAATATTTAGATATCCAGTTTTCGTTATCCTAAGTCACAGTTTGATAAAAGTAAGAACAAATCAAGGGGGCAAAATGAGTTTAATGATTTATTGTATGTAATGAGGGTTTTCGCGATTGAAAAATCTGCCAGATGGCAATACGTAGACGCGAGGTCTAAATGCTGCATGATTGGTTATTTTTGACATGACATTGACAGATATGTCAAAATCCACCAATCATGCAGCATTTGGACCTTCCGTCAACGTATTGCCATCTAGCGGATTTTTCAATCGCGAAAACCCTCATTGAACTTACCTTTGACACAAATATGGGGAAGTATCCGTCCTTAACGCCCAACTTCTTGAAGTGTCCCGACAAGAAGATCCGGATCGTGTCCCATATACTGTACGACCACGGCCGCAGGATGTAGCAGCCCGAGATGTCGTAGTAGTCGATCATCTCCGCTGGAGGAAAATGGAGTTTAATTGTAAGAGCATAGGGTTCATATTACCGCTTCAGCTGAGCTCTGAATGTGTAGTGTGTACTTATGCTGACAAAGCATTATACAGGGTGGAATTTTGTAATGCCCCCTGGAGGGAAAGCACTCTTAATACTGTAGATAGAAAATTTTACTGAAAGAAAACATTCCTTTATTTTTGTAAAGAAAGAACTGCATGCAAAGATTTTCGAAATTTTAACCTAAATTTAAATTTAAACCTACCTATACAATTTCCTGTACATAACTATAATAATTTAAGATTTCATGGTTTTCCTTTCATTTGATTTATCAAGTTTGTTAGAGAGATTTTATCTTTTTACTTAACCCTAACGATCGATGCAATAAAAATACAGATTTTAGTTGGTTCGAAAGCCGGGTGTGGCAAGCAAATTTTTGGAAATATTTGGATGCAGTTCTATTTCTATTCAAAAATAAAGGAATGTTTTCTTTGAGAATAAAATTATATCTACAATATTAAGAGTACTTTCCCTCCAGGTGGCATTACAAAATTCCACCCTGTATACTTTAAATGCATTGCTGTTAAGTTTATTTAATAAAGTCTTATGTGCATAAATATAGAGTTCATATTACAGATCCTTAAAGTTCGTAAAGTACTTTGGGTAATAATTTACTTACATTTTGTGATGACTTGCTNCACCCAAGCGAAACCTCTCGATAAGACACACAACCGCCTCATACAACTTGACTTTCCAAAATGTTGCCATGCACTCGAAAAATGAATTCCAAAATTTCGAAATTTTCAACTTTTTACAAAATGGCCGCCCACGCCGGCGCCATCTTGATTTTTTGACATTTCAGATTTTTCCCATAGTCTGGGTCGTATATCCAACCAAACGTCATTTTTATTTTTTTTCTGCCATAATTCTTTCTGTCTGTCACTAACTTTAAAGACACCCATGTCGCAAAAAAAACTTTTCCCCATAACTTTCAGTGTTGCCAGACTTTTTTCATAAAAATGGTGAAATGTCATTCGGGTCCCCAAATGTCACCAGACTGCATTCCAAGTTTATGGAATTTTTGGAAATTTCCATTTTCTACTATCCGAGGCCGTGGTGGAAAATTTTCTTCCAAAATGGTAGTTTTTTCCTATTCATGGCAATACTCAAGGAACAGACCAACAATCGCCCGGAACATTGTACCCCACTCCGGTGTCGCCATCTGCCGGAAAATTGCTACCAAAGTTTGGGAATTTTTTGATCGCAACAAAATGGCCGACGGCTCAGCCGCCATCTTGTTTTTCGATAATCTGTGAATGTGGCCTTGAAGCAGACTATATACGTCACAAAAACTCAAAGGAAGTTTTAAAAAAAAATGGCGCATCTCGGAGTGACACCTCCCCAAAAACACCCCGAAATCGCATTTTCAATCCAAGATGGCGGCGCGGCCATTTTGTTTTTCTAATTTTTTCTCAATTTTTTTAACACACCTTGGCAACCCCAACCAACCACCAAAAAAGAAAAAATTCAGGACCAAAGACAGAAAAGTTTGTGTCTCAAAAAATGCCGCCATTTTGTTTTTTGGTTCAAAAAATCTAAAAAACCTGGGTGTTGAAAAATCTAATTTTAAACAAACACCAACAATTTTATCCCCCTCCCCTTTAAACCCCCCAAAAATACCCCTGATCAGTGAGTGAGTGAGTGAGTAGGAATCGAGCTTTATATAGTATAGATTATGAGTAAGTTCATTACCAAGATTTAATTTCTTTAAAAGACATATGATTTTCATTTTTGGTTTTTAATTAAACCCAATTTTTTTACACTAACATAATAACCAGATTTTAATGCTTTAAGAAAATTAATTTCTAAGTTCACCTCATTCATAAACTAATGAGTGTAACCCTTTGCGGTATATAATGTCTAAGTACATAATGCTAGTAAAATATGCGGGCTCCACTTGGGAGTGGTAAATATTTAACAAATAGGTTCCCGAGGTAAGTTTAGGGTGCTCCGCCTGACCACACACCCTTTCAGCGGCGGAAGCTACTAAGGAGCTTGCAGGTATCGCTCTCCTCTGAGACGTACTACTTATAAAGGGTTGCTCGCGTTGCTGACAGCGGATTCGATACTGTTCTTCGCAATTTAAACTTTACAGTGTGCTTACCATGAGTTTACATTAGGTGTGCTCGCTAGCGAGAACGTCAAAAAACTCTATGAAGATTTTATTTCTTGAAAGTAGCCGCTAGGGGCGCTGCACAATATGTCATACATTTAAATGTCATTTTTTTACGCAGTCGCTAACGAGCACACCTAACGTAAACTCATGGTAAGCACACTGAAGTTGCCTCTCTTGACTGTGCTAACATTTATTAAGGATGCCTTAAAGACACCGTGGAACCTTGCTTGTAATTACGACATTAAATAAAAATTTAATGATTTGTTATTAATGCTTCGTTTAGGGTGCTCTGACTACTCACCCTTTCAGCGGCGGAAGCTACTAAGGAGCTTGCAGGTATCGCTCTCCTCTGAGACGTACTGCTTATAAAGGGTTGCTCACGTTGCTGACAGCGCATTCGATACTGTTCTTCGTAATTTAAAGTTGAATTTGCTAACATTTCTTAAGGGTGCCTTAAAGACACCGCGGAATCTTGCTTGTAAATACGACATTGAATACAAAATAATGATTTGTTATTAATGCTTCGTTTAGGGTGCTCTGACCACACACCCTTTCAGCGGCGGAAGCTACTAAGGAGCTTGCAGGTATCGCTCTCCTCTGAGACGTACTACTTATAAAGGGTTGCTCGCGTTGCTGACAGCGGATTCGACACCGTTCTTCGCAATTTAAACTTTACAAATGTTGCCTCTCTTAACTTTGATAACATTTATTAAGGGTGCCTTAAAGACACCGCGGAATCTTGCTTGTAACTACGACATTAAATACAAAATAATGATTTGTTATTAATACTTCGTTTAGGGTGCTCGGCCTGACCACACACCCTTTCAGCGGCGGAAGCTACTAAGGAGCTTGCAGGTATCGCTCTCCTCTGAGACGTACTACTTATAAAGGGTTGCTCGCGTTGCGGACAGCGGATTCGATACTTTTTTCGCAGTTTAAACTTTACAGAAGTTGCCTTTTTTACTTTACTAATATTTCTTAAGGGTGCCCTAAAGACACCGTAGAATCTTGCTTGCAACTACGACATTTAATAAAAAATAATGATTTGTTATTAATGCTTCGTTTAGGGTGCTCTGACCACACACCCTTTCAGCGGCGGAAGCTATTAAGGAGCTTGCAGGTATCGCTCTCCTCTGAGACGTACTACTTATAAAGGGTTTCTCGCGTTGCTGACAGCGGATTGGACGCTGTGTTTTGTTGTTTTAATTTTATATTATTCATAAATAAAGCAGTATGATCATCATCATCATATTAGTCACAGGACGTCCATTGCTGAACATAATTATGTCTCCCCTTTGCTGAAAAATATTTTCGTTCTCACACAAAATCATGATAATAATCGTCAAAGACTTGGTATACCAAACAAGTTTATTGTACCTTACGGTAATAATTAAATTGGTATTTCATTGAAAACACGAATTATTTTCACATACAAAACTAGCGGCCGCCCGCGACTTCGTACGCGTGGATCCCGTTTTACCCCCTTAGGGGTGGAGTTTCGTAAAATCCTTTCTTAGCGGATGCCTAAATCATAACATCTACCTGCACCTGCATGCCAAATGTCAGCCCGATCCGTCCAGTGGTTTGGGCTGTGCGTTGATAGATCACTATCACACACTAAATTTTAGATAAAACTTACCAGGAACTAATTCCGGATTGCAGATTCTGAAACATCACGTTTAACAGTTTCTTAACAACATAATTATATGTAGTTAAAATATAAAATTCTTGGTAATTATTTGAAAAGATTTTTGTTTTCTTTACTTAGCAAGAAATTTATTTTGCTAATATCGAACGTTGTTTTCGTACCGGGAACACCGCCGCCGGCCACAAGTCTTCACTCACGTGGTTTCAGAGGAAAATTACATCAAATCGACTGAATTATTGAAAACTTTAGCGGAAAAGCTTTAACTTGCACTGCTTGTTTGTAGTTTGAAACTCAAAGAAAATAGATGTTGTTGGCGCTTTATTGACATTCGAAAGCGGAGAAGTTAAAGGTAGTTTAACATTTATCTTCGCGTTATTAAGTAAATATTATATCATACCATCAGAGGTTAGTTATATTATTTTGCTCCTTGATATTATTTATGCAAATTGATATTCACAAACGATGCTTGCTTAAGTAAAGCTGCAAATTGAACGCACAGCGTTGAATAGAGCTCGCGATTGGTTCATGTGCCACCCTGTGCGTCCACGCGCACTGTGAGACCTCATAGTAATATTTGTGAATACGGGCGATAGCCTTTCTTAACCGTCTGGTGCAGCGTGGGAAACGCAGGCCACGTCGTCCATTTTCTTTTGGTAACATAATGTAAATGACCGTGACGATGATGATTATTATTTTGGTGTGTACAAGTGCAAATATTGTAATTGAGTTATGTCCTATTATGATCACCAAGATACACAATCACAAAATTGACGAATTACAGTCAGTCAAAAATACGGGATCATAAAAAAGAACTTCAAATACCAACTCAGATTTAAGCACTACCAGCAAACGCGAGTCTACCTTTTTTACAATTCACTAAACTATACACTCACATAAACATTCAAAAACAATTCCACATACAGAATAACTGCCATAATAAAGTGTATTCTTTAATACAACTGTGGATCCTTGAGTAGCTTTTTATGCTTCCAGTCTAGTTGTAATAAGATTACAAATAAAGCGAATAGTCCCGGGAGCGAGCAGACGATCTACGTTACTACAGCTGAAACTTATTACGGAGGTATTTTGTTAAGAATACATGCCTGCTTCGGTCTTGATTCGTTTTATGAAGTACCTATTGGTTTTGCCATGGCATAGATTCAATTATATTGTTTTATAAAGTGGCTCTTTTCATTTTGTTATCGATATCAGATTTTAGGTTGTGTGAGACGTTTTCAGGTATCTTTGAAAATACATATACTTTGATCGTTAAGAGTCTCAAAAGTCCGCTTAAAGTTTCAAAATCTTTTATTGGCAGAACTCTACGTTTTAAACTCTATTGCCGCAGGGTACCTACCAACCTACTGACTTTTAAACATTGATTCTATAAACATTACAAGCTCGTATATGTTTTGGAACATTTTCGAGCCTGTAATATGAAACGGACTCTCAAAAATCTAGAAGTTTCCATCCCTCTCCGCTCCAATTCCCCATCGTCTTTTCAAAACTCGAAACGTCTTCGCGCCTGACCCGGCCTAAAAGGAGTAAAATAAAAACCGCAGTACACACTACATTCAATTCAAACAAATCTGCGACGACTCCGTTTTCCCGGCCGCGGCTTTCTCCACCTATCCACTATACAAACAAGGACGCCCACAAAAAACGTTTCTATGCAAATACGGGCAAATAAACCGGGCGACTCGCTGCCATTGGCAAAGAGATGCTGGAAGACTAGTCTGGTGGAACAGACGATATTATACTGAAAAGAAAGTATGCGCTCGTCTGTAACTAGCTTTATATTGCGTTTGGTATAAACGTTCTTGATTGATGCAATAGAATTATGTAAAATGTTTTCTAGAAGCTTACCTACCTATTATCTCAAGAAAATTCAAAATAATTATGGTGGAAAAAATTAAGCACAAACAGGTGAGCGGATTCGTTTAAATTGAAGGTTCATCATGACTATCCATCCAGGTAGTATGGTATTAGCTTCTCTTCTTTTTATCTTATCTCTCTAACACGTTTTCTATCTGCTCGTAATTCTCGCGTCAGACATATTTTTTCTATAATGTGTTGATGCAGTTAAGTTTGTAGTTTCCTGAACATAAACCCATAGTATTCTTTAGACTTCGACGTGACATTTAAGCATGGACTAGGTCTGCTTAAATGAATCCGAAATGTTCGTCGGAAGTCATTTGTACGCATTTTCATGGTTTTTAGCACTTTCTCCGACAATGATTCCGACGTCATAAACTTTTTAAAAGGGTCTGAAAGGGTTCTCAATGTTTATTTCCTGTTGTTTCTTTGAATACACTTTATGGCGTAGTCGTAAAGTTGGTATGACAATGAGATTGTTTTCGTCCAAAATTAAAAATTTGATGAGCATCAAATGTTTTGGCATAAAGCTATGTGGAGCAGGCTAGAATTTTTTACATTTTTTCATCTTAATATTTTGTTCAATTCATCTACTTGTAAGGGTGTAGTATCTATCATCTTAAATGTTCATAGCAAACGAGGATCACAAGCACAAGACTAAATCGAGCAAGCTTCCCATACACATCGCAAATCGTAGTAGGTAAATTAACACCCTTAAATGGACCCAAAAACTCACTGTAGTTTTTTAATAAGGAGCAGCGTACTAAAGACTAATGAAACCTAAGAAACACAATTATGTAGTGAAACAAAATCTCTATCTCAAATAAAAGTAACAGAAGCGGCAAATCTATACTCAATCGTTTATTGCATCATCTATAAACACTATAGGTAAACCGACAGTCATTGGACGTCGCCAGTCATTGGACAAAACAACCCTTGAATTTTCTTAAGTCAAAGTCAAAGTCAAAATTTCTTTATTTGTTTGGACTAATAAATAGTTCTTACAAATCGTCATTTTGCTCTTAAGGAGCCTCTACATGTCTCATAATCTTTTTACCCTACCAGCGCTTCGAGACCAACATTTGGCAAGTGCTGAGAAGAAGCGCCGCAACAAACTCAGTCACCACTGTCTGCCGGTTAATATAAATAAATAGAAATAGTAGTAGTAGGTACATCCGATTCAGGAGCAGTTCACTGAATTTACCATGNTTTTCATGCCATAAAGTTCATATAACGTATTTCGACTTTTGTATATTCCCTTGGTAGCCCAGTCACTAAACTTTGATTTGGTATTTGGTTTTAATGGCTTTACCGTAAAAACTTTGTCATGTTCGGTTTTAATACATTCGAAAAGGTTATTGTAAAGAGCATCTGGGTCTCCCTGCACATACGGGACTAAATGCAATTTATTTTCAAGATTATTTTTAAAACGTTCTAGACGACTAATGGTTACAGGTCTACATACGGCATTTTTTTTACTTTTATTATTCAAATTATTACAAATAAATTCTACTTTAATACCACAGTGATCTGACGTAAGATTGTGTATGACAGCTTTATTGTCAGGGACACAGCTAGAGAAAATATTATCTAGACAAGTAGCTGTGGTTTCCGTAATTCTAGTTGGTTCCTTAAATTGACTAAACAAGTTAAATGACTGAAAAAGGGAAAGTAGTCTTACAGAATATGATGATGAGCTATCTAGTAAATTGACGTTAAAATCTCCACAAACTAAGACCTTTTTGTTGCTGTTACAAGTTTTATTAAGAACATCCTCAATAGCCGCTTCAAAAATACCTAGAATTCTTAAAATGAATATTCCTTCAAATACAATGAATATTCCTTCAAAAAAACGCCCTTTTATCTCCATCATTCGGAATCTCTCAGTTGTTGAAATAGAAATGCTATTTTTAATTCAGTAACTAACTGTCCAATAACTTTCTTAAGTGTCCAATGACTGGCAGTTTACCCTAGGTACGTTCCATTGCAATCTAAAACAAAACTTACCTCGCTGCAGCCCCATCTAGCTCACTATATCTTCTTGCGGGCGACTTCTCCTCCCGTGAGATCGCATTTTCGGTGCCGTTTTATACGCGACGCATGCTTGATTCCCACTATACATATTTATGATGCCTCCTGGTTTGGTTACGTGGAAAAGGAAAGAATTTTATGGCCTCTTAGATAGGTGACCGTGCTAGAGTTACGACCACGTATGTTTTGTTTATGCCCGAAATGAGGACAACTGGCTGAAGCTCGTTGGGATTTGAATATTTCAATACTCATTAGGTGTCTTGTAGATATGAGGCAACATTAGTATTTGACACCACTTAACCAAAATTAATTTGTTACATTTAAATAATGTTAATGGGCGGTCCAATCTTGGACGAAAGTACGCGACTCATGTGAAAACCCAACTCACCTTTTGCTTGTTAAAGAGCTACAGCTCTATAACTAGTACTGCTTGACCGATTTGGAATTCTTTCGCAATAGCGAATAATGGAGAATTCTAATAAGAATTCTCCATTATCCCTGATAAACATCGATGGTACGAAGTTCGCCTGATCATCTAGTCATTTATAAAGATATCGAATTCTCTAACGATATTTTAGCGTTAAACAAACAAAAGCCAGGGAAACTATGTCAAAGGCCACCGACCACTTCGCCGAAATTTCAATCCGATATTCGATGCTCTACAAACATGCACTACGCAAGATGAACAGCTCCTAGTATTTGTTCAATCCATGCTGAGTTTCGGTGGATGAGAGTAGTGTGGAATGCAGGTTTAGGGGGAATTTTCTGCTTCGGCACTTTCCCATTTCAGAAAAGAATGTTTATCGTTTGAGCAAAATTCCAAATAACGTCTACTGCTGGACAAAGGGCTCCCCCATTATTATCATACACAGTATTTTAATACAACGTATAACTAATACTTATATGAACAGTCTTATAGTTTCTTACTAAATGTTTTAAATTCAACATTTTGACGACGACGGTATATCAAGAAAACATGGTAGTTGCAATATACGTTATTTTGCAGCTATTTTCTAGGTACATTCATACCAAGCTGCATAAAATTAAGAGGCAACAAGCATGAAATGAGCTTTTCTTCAACAAAACCCTAGTGTTTCAAATATGTAATGATATTTTCCATAATTATGTTTCTAGCTTACTTTTCCGTTGCTTAAAACTAAAATATGAATATGAATCTTAACTTTCAACTAAACAAAAATTGCTAATATGCCATATTCACCGAGGATCTCAACAGGTAACACATAATACACAAACATACCTCAAATTGATAGTCCATTAGCTGTAATAAACTATGTTCTTCCTTTGTTTCCCAAACTGGATAATGCCTATTATGAAGCACGCTAGGTTCAGTTCAAACTGCGTGCGGCTTCAGCAAAACTAGCTGATACCTTTAGATTAGACGAGCAGTATACCTAATAGTGTTAGTTTGAGGTACCTATTGTTGCGGTAGACGTGTGTGTTCTTGAGTTTATTGAATACTAGCTTTCCGCCCGCGGCTTCGCGCGCGTGGACTAAATTATGCACATATTTTACGGAACCCTATTTTTTTCCAAAATAAAATTTAGCCATGTTACTCGTAGATAATGTAGCTTTCGAATGGTGAAAGAATTTTTAAAAACGGTCCAGTAGTTTTTGAACCTATTCATTACAACCAAACAAACAAACAAAGTTTTCCTCTTTATAATATTAGTGTAGACTAGCAACCCACCCTAGCTTTGTACGGATGCTAAGTTACAGTTAGCGGTTTTTACCGCATCAAAATCCGTTGCGTAGTTTCTACTTTCTAAGCATTATTAGGGACAGACACAGCGGAAAGTGACTTTGTTTTATAATAAAAAGTGATTTCGATAAAAAATTAATTTATTTTTATAAAAATATTTTAAGCAATGCTTTTCATTTCAGGCTCACGTCACACCACTTTATTCATGACCATAATTATTTGACTTGCTGCGAAAATTTCTAAAAAGTAGTTTTAGTACTATGATCTGGGCCACTATAAGGCATTTAATGGTATTTACTACCCGAAAATGCATAGTTACACTTAACATCAGGTGTGATTGCGGTCAAATTACTGCCCTTTTGCAGCATAAAAAATCATTAAGAATTACTGACCAATTTAAAAAGGATACAACACGCAATAAATACGCTGCTTTTGTCTCTAGCTGAAAACTGGCTCTATCCATGGGAATTTTAACAGTGGGCTAGTGTCTGGAATGCTCAGACTGGCTGAGTTTTGCTTGCTAGCTGAATTAGCGATTCGAGCTATGTTTTGTTTAAGCTCTGCTCTAGTGTTTCTGTGGTCAAGCAGGCTTACCACTATCTTTAGTTAAATGTGATACTTTATGATAGAATACATCAAGACCCTAGTATTATGACCTGGGATAGTGTTTGCTTTTTTATATTGCCTCTGTTTAGATTTGTTAGTAAGAGACATTGTTATTTAGCGTCAAAATTATCCCTTTATTTTATTGCTTAGCCAATAAAATAACTTTATAATATGACCACAAGCATTCAATACATATATCAACTAAAATAATAACATGCATTTTTAGTAAACATACTTATTGTTACTAGCAATTACACGAGTAGAACTCTACATTTCGTGACCTAACAAATACAACATTTATTTTTAAATTATTATTTTTAATTTTACCAAAGTTCGCCACGTAAGTGGCCAGTAATATATTTTTCCTCGGCTTGCGAAGGAATTAATTTACCGTCAGTGTAATTGTAGTGGCAGTGCAGTTACTGGGACGGTTGGAATTACAGGAACAATGCCTTTGCCACCGTTTATACTAATTCGCGAGTGAACCCGCCGAGCAAAAACGCGGGACAATGTCGCTGGCCAGTTTTTGTTTGTGGAATGTTTTGGGTGAACTGAAGCGGTATTCTCATTTTGAATAAATTTAAGTCTCATTTTGTTGTTGTTTGAATTTCGAATTTAACGAATAGTTCGAGCATTAAAAACAAAAGAGCGTGGTAAAGGTTATTGTTTTGGAATTTAGGATTTAGTTGAAGAGGTTTTTATTTTCAAATAAATATAAAGCTATTACGCTTCGAATTCAAATTCAAATGTTTTTTATTACCTACTTCATGTAAGTATAGTAATTATAGTATTTACACATCGGTTTCCAACTTTCTCAAAGATCTAGTATTGAAATTGTTTAAACTATATTTCATCCCATCATCTCACTAAGCCCGAAACAAAATACAAACAATACAATCATAAATTCGAAATGAAC
This sequence comes from Ostrinia furnacalis, assembly GCF_004193835.3. Classification (NCBI taxonomy): domain Eukaryota; kingdom Metazoa; phylum Arthropoda; class Insecta; order Lepidoptera; family Crambidae; genus Ostrinia; species Ostrinia furnacalis. The sequence goes on along the minus strand of NW_021135625.1, from coordinate 208,891 downwards.
TTTACTTTCCATTACACAACGTCACATCTATTATACTCGTAACACAATACAAAAATGTTTGTCCAGGTCCGAGCAAATTCACACGCGGAATCCGCTCCGAATTTTTAAGCCCATATTAATTTCAAAGTCGACAGATCAAAAACGAGTTTCACGGAGAAAAATAACGTGGAATAGGGTGACCGCAGACACGCTGTAAATATGTTGGTATTACATTCTGTGAATAATTTAACTGGGGCCTAAACAAACATTGGAGGGACCTATGTCGTTGTCACGTTCTGTACTTATCGCTCAAAGAGTTCAGTCATTTATACGGTTAACTCATTAATTTGGGGATATAGAAAATTATAATCTTCATTTGAACCTTTGAAAGTCTACTGCTGGAGGTAAGCCTCGCAAAAAGATTTTTTTCAACCGACTTCAAAAAAAGGAGGAGGTTCTCAATTCGACCCGTATGTTTTTTTTTTTTTTTTTTTTTTTTTTTTTATTTTGTAGGGAATATTATTTTACACTAGACATGAAGAGTATGGTCTCAATGTACTGCCTACCTTCAGTGGTAACATCAAGGTAATAATTAGTTAACTAAAAAGCAATAAATAAGTAAAATTTTATAAAAAAAAATAAAACCGACTCCAAAAAACCTACATTAAAAAGTAGAAAAATAATTACTAATAACCTACTTATTTATTAGGACGAATTAATATTTATGTAGGTATACCATGATTGATACTTTTGGAGTCGGTGCAGGCAAACTTTACATGTTTCATAATCTTGGCACCGACTCCAGAAGTATCAATCATGGTATACCTACATAAATATTAATTCGTCCTAATAAATAAGTAGGTTATTAGTAATTATTTTTCTACTTTTTAATGTAGGTTTTTTGGAGTCGGTTTTATTTTTTTTTTATAATTCAAGGCACTGCTAACTTCCTTAGTTCCATCCTAATGCTTGATGGACTGACGACCGTATATTACAATTACTATGTGATAGAGATACTATGTTTCCAGAGCGAGACGTCCTTGCCTTCTTCGATTCTGCGGCAAATATGGCTGACTCTATGTTAATTAGTAGCAAAATTTAGGTTTTTAAGTAATTTGTGAGACGTCAGGCAATCTACACAAGTATATTATTTACGAAAGGAAATAAGGAATGTGACTCGTCTATTGTGTGTAATTTTTCAACCTCATGTTTACGACAGCTACGCCACATTATAGTAACCTTACGCACTTGAAAATGACCTTTCCAAGAAAAATACGTTTCCAAAAATACGCTACCCTTCCCCAAAGGATCACTTCTAACGTACAATGCAAATGGAATCCAGGAATTTGTCTCCGCAGGAAACTAACAGTAAGCGGGTGGGAAATGTGGGAATCTTTCGTAAAAGGCCAAGGGTCATGTTTACAGTAGCCATTATCTACGGCTTTAAGATAAGGTAAGAAGTCGAGGTATCAGGACCACGATAGCACCGTTGGGCCATTGCGTTAAAACAATATTATTTGCATTCTTATGGAAGGGTTGGGTAGCCAATACCTGTCTATTTAAAAAGAAATAAGCTGAGAACGCTCAAAATATTCTTGCAAAATGAGCTTATATTTTATTTTCCAAATAAACGATGAACTGAGATTAGATTTTAAGAAGTACCTACTTGTTTTCTGTCTGTTATTGTGGAAATTTAAGAATTCTCTTTTACACTAAACACTACAATCATTAACGAGTAACAGTAATTAGGTACTTATTACTGTACATTAGGTAAAAATCTGAAAGAGCGATTATTAGATAGCGATAATATGTTATAAGTATCAATATTTTAAAGTTTACTGTAGCATATTTAACATTTTAACCAAGTTATCGTTTAACATGTTAAAATTCAAACCATTTATTTCTACAATCAAGAATTTACACCAATTAAAATGTTCTAATGACGTCAGTCTTAATTAAATTTGACGGAACTGTTCATTGTAACTTGAGCGGGATCACCTTAAGAAAGCTGGAAACAAATCTCAAAAGTTGCGAAGTCAAAATTGCTTAGAACCTTTTAAGACCTTCGACTTCGAAAATTTCTTAGATCAAAAGCCTTTCCGAGCGGTTGCCCGAAATTTCCATTATACTTGTTCAAAAAGGTGAATGCATATTGCCCTCTGGACTAATTTTCTGGTTAAACTCAGTCGTGGAGCGGAGTTAGGGTTTTATTAGGCTCCCTAGACTACGTCTCTGTTATTACATTGTTCTGATTTTAGCCCGTCTTTTATTCGCCAACCTCGGGTAATTTCAACTGGATTCACTTGTCTTTGTTAGCCTTTTTAGTTTTAATAGTTTCGTGCGATAGACGTTTCTGTAGTTTCTTGGGTGAAAATAAATCGTTTTGTTAGCAAATCTTGTTGCTTTTAGAGTAGGCGCACACTGTTGATTTTTAGTTGGCCGATAGTTGTGCCCGATTTTAATTTGTATAAAGAATCGGCCAAATCGAATCGGTGTAGTGTGCGCACTCCCATACATGCCCATACTGATCAACTGCCCGACAAAACTATCGGCTGATGAAAAATCAACGGTGTGCGCCTACTCTTAACATTCGCATCTTTTAAAATTCACACAGTCTACAGCATGAATATTATTATCAGACTACTAAATCTTACATTTTGATTACCTCAATCAATTTAATACTGTAATGATTATACATTTTTAAATTAATTTGTTAACTGTTTTTGTTTATCTACAAAATTAATTTAAGAGGAGAGGAGTTTCTCAATTCGACTCTATATCGTCAGTTGCAGGTTCACTTGGGGTAACTGACAAAATACAGTTTTTCAGTAGAGCCGTTTAAAGTTTTTTTTCGTCTTAAATCGGACATAACTTTTTTCCTATTTAACCTTTTTTGGATCTGTTTTTACATAAATGCTTAGAATTCTACGCGGTCTTAGATTAAATAAAAAGAATTATCTAATATATCTTAGTTAAGAAAATAAATTGCAGTTACACCAATGTATTTTTGTACTTTTGACAGTTACACCAATTTTAAACCATACTTTTGGAAAAAACATAGGTCAAATTGGTGTAAGTACTGCCCAAATTAAAATAATTTGATGTATTTGCTGGGTTTTGTTTACTTAGTTGCTGTATAATTTATGTAAAAGTATTAACAAATAAGAGAATTCACGAAAAAAATAACATTTTGTCGTTTTCTTTTTTTTTTTTAAATTTTATTAGAAGTAACTTTTATTTGTTAATCAAAAAATGTTAAAAAAGCCATGAAAATCAAGAAAATATATGTATTTAATTTTTTTAAGACAGAAATATTGTAATAACTTAAGTATTACTGTGAAACTAAATAATTTCAATATTTTTTTAAGCGTTGACATACCAATACCGTATTTAGCTCTACGGGGCAACCTAAACTGAAAACAAAATGGATTTAATTTCCCGCCTATTTATAGCAATGTTGAATTAAGTTCATGAGTACTACAACAGTAAAACTAAATATCTCTGTTTTGCTCAAGGTCAGCTGGTAGAGAATGACGTATGGCATTAAGCTCGCCTTTTTGTACAGAACATTGTTGTGTGTGCAATAAAGTCTTTAAATAAATAAATAAATAAAAGTAACAGAGTAACAACAGGTTAATGTTAGCAACACGCAGTGACGCCTGGTTGGCTGGATAGTTGCTTAATTTCAATTATTTTTTTGTTGAGCTAACTTTAACTTCTTTAACTGATACTGCTGGTATAATAATAATGTAATATGCCTTAAAACTTTCTAAATTCCTATTTTATTTCATGTCATAAACCTTAGCAAATCAGTGTAATTGCAAAGTTTTGTAGCAAAATTTTTACATTATTACAGATACACCAATTCAACCTGGTAAAATTATAACAATGTCAGTTACACCAAAATTGTGAAGGAAATCTGAAAAGTTCACACCTGAAAATGTCCGTGTAATTGTAATTTTTTTAAAGCTAGAATTTTTTTACGTATACCATTCGAAAGAGCAGAAAAAACTAAGAAAAACTGTATATTTAACTCAAAAACCGTATTTTGTCAGTTACCCCAAGTGAACCTGCAACTGACGATATTTTTTTAAAGGACATAATGCAAGCCACTACCCCCCTTATTAATAAAAAGCTACACCTAGACAAGTACAGTCAGCGTTAAATATGTACTTAAGTTCGTATCATCCAAAGCACCCGAAAAGTTCTCAACAAGTCTTTGTTACAATTGGAATAAGGTTGTGTTATCAACTTTTTGGTCACTGAGTGTTACGAACTATTTGATGCTGACTGTACCTAAATAAGCTAAATAAACAAATCTTAATGTAATCGGATATTATAATTTAAATTACATAAAATAGTCATTGTACTGAACATTTACAACTCAAAATAAATCGAATAATAGGTAGGTACCTACCTACTTATTTCTTCAGTAAAACAACATTTTCAAGTAAGTGTTTATTATGAATAATAATGAATGTAGTAAGTACTTAAACCTAGATCTAGTTAATCGTCTTCCTCGACCGTTATTTCGTGAATTTCTCTGTCTTGCGCGAATATTTTTTGGATCTGATTCTGTATCATGACAGCCCTGTGGACGGACATACTCCTCAGTTGCACAGCGATGTGGTCAGCAAAGCTTTGGAACTCATCCTCACTCTCCTCTGATGACATTTCCTCTTCGGACGATTCCTCGTCCTCATCCAAGTGTATTTCTTGACCAGTATTTGTCACCAAATGCACCTGCGGAGGCAAGTTCTTATTGATAGGTCCTACAGGCAATTGAGGGTCATCTTTAAGCGTAAAAACGTATTGGTGGCGGTCTGTCAGATCCCTTTGCAGGAGAAGTTGCTTCTGAATAATTGGAGAATTCACTTTCTGTGAACAAAAAAAAACTATTAGAAATAGTAGGTATTTTAATATTGAAAAAATATCAAGAGGTATTATTTTTATTCATATTTATACATAAGTATGTATAATCTAACGTATGTATGATGTCACACAAAAAAATAACAATTTTCTAAACTTGTTCAACTTAGTATGACGTGAATTGGCAGTCGAGAATGTTTCGAAAACATGCCTCAAGTAGTCAAAATGATACATGCAAATACCAACCTTGCGATCTTCTATTTGCTTCATGTATTGCTTGAAAATGGAAAACCAATGCAACGTTGGTTTGTAAAAGAACCCGCGGATTTTAGCAGTGTTAATATTTCTGACTTCTACTCGGTACGCCGCTCTCATACTTCTATACTTGCGATTTATGTCTTCTGCAGTTATGTTAGGAACGTCCATTTGTTCGGCTATTATTTGATGCGCTTTTTCTCTTGCAACTTTGTCACCGTAGTGAGAATGTTTCGGGTCCCATAGCACTGGTTGCTTTAGACACAAATCCAGGAGTTTTTGTATCGAATCCGTATTCCAAATCATAGTTCTATTGCTTCTTAAATGACTAAATAATAGTGACGCGGTGTTATTTAGCCAAACGTAGTGGCTTAGTTGAGAAGCGCAAACGTACTGAATGGCCGTCAGACAGACCGGTGCGGTGACCCCTCGCTCGCGGTGCGTTCGTTCGTACTCGGCGCCCCGCGCTCTCCGCGCGAAAGAGATGGCAAGATACGCTTGAATGCGCTGCTCGCACACAAGCGACGCGCTGATGCCGCGGCATTGTTAGGCCTAGTATACACAATAAATATTGTTATCATGAGTAGGAAAATAATTTTGATGATAAATTATTTTTGTGTTTTTAACTTAAAAAAGTATTACTACAGATTGTAAAATTTAGCTTTTTTTGTGTGTTACCTATTCTTTAAAAATAATTATTATTTTTTACTAACCCAATTGAAATAATGCATCAATTAGTAAGTATTTCATAATTTATGTTATTACCGCTAAGCACCGGTAATTAATTATATTATGAACCGATTCCAAAAAAAAAATTGTTCTGTCTTGACCTTGGTACCGACTAAAATTGTAATAAAGATTATTTTTCCACTTTTTAATGCAATTTTTCTTGGAATCGGTTTTTCAATTCAAAAAGTAAAATAAATTTTCGAATCATAAGACACCAAACTATCGGTCAACTAAAATTATTTATTTAAAAAAATTAAAATAAAATAAATATTTACCTTTGATAAACTAAACTTCTATCAAATTCGGCCCCGCAGATACACCTAAACTTTGTAGGTTTCAAAAGCGTTGTTTCTCATCCAATCCAATTTGAACAACACTTGCAAGGGACCTTTTTAATCAGAACAGCCGGAATCCTCTTTCCTGGGCTTAGTTTGCATTAACGACTCACTCCAATACCGTGCAGATACCTACTGGAAACATTTTTCCATACCACCAGCCTGTCAGCTTTTACACCGACGTGTAACAAAGTATTGTTCGTATGAAAAGAAATGTCAAAGTGTCTTAATAAGATTTTAAACCTTGGCATTCCATTTCAACTAAAATAGAAAGCAGACTGGCGGCTCGCGGTGTTGGTGTTTTTGATTATTAGCAGTCAATAAAATTTGTATAATTACCTAATGTGATTTTCCGGGTAAGTTTTGATATTATTAGTGGCTATGTTATTAAATTTTAACACGGAGTGACTAAGAATAGTAATAAATCTAAATCGAATCGAAAAGTAAATATATCTGAGACAGTTCAGTTATTATGTAAGTATTATGATACTATTTTATAAAACTCTAGGCTACGTAAGCCATCTTCGCGCACACCAGCGCCGCCAAGACAGCTAGGAGTCGGAGTGGTCGCCATGGCCGAAATCGGTCGGATGGATCATCATCAAGTACTCGTATTATGATACTATTTTATAAAACTCGGTACACGGTTCACAAAGTTTCACTTTTATATTGGCACGGACTACACCCAAACATATTTAGGCAAAAATAAACACCTCCGGTCAACACATTTCGGCGGCGGCGTGAATAAGGACGCTTTAGTGTGCGTTAACTTGATTCCCTCGTTTTCCTTGTTGGAAAGCGGCAAAATTGAGTTTTTGGCGCTCCTCCTCTTTTACTTAGGGAAACCCTCGTAATACGTCCCTCTAACGAAATAAACATAGCTCCTGGGATGAATCTTCAAAACGCAGATGACCTTGTGCCTATTTATGGAATACCGCAGTGAAAACAAAAACAATCGAAAGACTTCTTAAACATACTAGTGTTTAACTTAGTACAGCATAGGTATCGTTTAATTGCTGTTAACCCCTGGCTCTACAAGCGGGTTGTTATCACTTTATCAATAAAATCACAGTTTGATAGCATTGATACATTTATCAATGCATATCAATAACATTTTTGTATTTTTTGAACTCTCTCAACCTTTCAGTGCATTTACAAAATTAGAAAAATGGGTCAACATTAAAAAATCAGCATCTTACATCAAGGAACTGCCATATTTTCACCGGGGTATGGCACCGGCATACCTATACTTACCTATTAATTTCAACAAAAGTTTGTGTTGTTAAAGAAAAAATTAGCAAAACATCCTTAGATGTTATCTTAGATTTCTTTCATCCATTGCATTTGCATTATCACGTCAGACACAATTTCAATACTGGCCCGCTCCCGCGGCGCGCCTCGCCTCAGACGCGGCACGTTTCAGTTTCGCAAATCTAATTCTTATCCCGGGGGATTCCCTTTGGAGAAACTATCGCCGCGTTCGGCGCGGCTATTGCCAATTCCACTGAATTTTGCTATCCGTCATTAGGGTAACCAGGCTTTAGTAGCCAAATGATAGATTTTATTTTACAAATGAGAATTTTCAGCCAAATTAATGACTCCACTAGGAAATATAGGCCATCCTTGAAGGATTTCCACAACAACCGGTCCCACGCTGCCTGCATCTAGATGCTTCCCGCGACCTTCACCAGATAGTCGGCAATCGTCGGTCTATCCAGTGGGACACCTGTCCACATTAATAACCTTTTTTTATCATTTGGCTGAAACGAACAAAAGATTTGTTAAGAAAGTACTTAGTAGATAAAAATTAAAACCTGAATTAAAGGTATTGCATTGTGGTAGTTCATTGTCTCAAAAAATAGATAATTTTTGTGGTTGTCCTACAATAGCTATTTTGTGTGAAAATGCCTTTAACCGATAACGAAAAAAAAAACATTAATTGACTTATTCTCAAATAACTCACGAAGCGTTGCCACCCTACAAAATCTAACTTTTTGTTCAGAAAGGACGAGGACCGTGTTTCGGACAGGTTGATGACGTTGCAATATTTCCGATGATTTGTAATATTTCTTTTGTTTTAAAAATAATGATCTATCTCAGTAAATCTGGAGTTATTGGTTTGTTTTGAGTTTGCTGCGACATTCTGAATGTGCGGATCATTTTAAATTGAAACTGAAGTTATACTTAATACATAGTAGGTACTTGTGCCAACTAGCTGCGTAATAATTATATTGATTTTGTCTATACAAGGTTTCTAATTCCGAACGTTTACCGTTAAGGTTACGTATCGGGTTATAGATTACAAATAAATGTTAACACAATACAAAATTGTTAATTGCTAATTATGAGTAGATCATCAAGTTATGTCTAATTAAAACTGGTTTCATAACTGTCTGGTTTTAAAGTAGGTATTTGCCAATCTGTACTTTACGTCTTTTATAAGCAATTAAGTAAAAAATACATAGTGAGAAATATTCACATACAAGATGCTAACTGTTTAAAAAACACTTTAAGTTTTCTGCCTGCGGCCAATTCTATTGCACGAGTGATGCTCCCGCCTATAACTGAGAATATCGATATTTTTCAGAAATAAAGAACAAGACAAACAATCATAATTGTCGAATAACAACTTCCTTATAAGCCACAACATAAAATCTTTAAATAGACTTAATTTTTCTTATAATATCATTCCAGAACTGAATTAATCGTTCTACGTATCTACAATGGCGATAGTTTTTGCTGTTCGCATATCGAATTATAAGACCATTATAACAAGACGTTGGATGTAAATTCATCGATAAATTCGTTTTTATCGACAATCGCTGTACAGAACTAGTTCCGACCGGTTCCGTTTTTATCTTTTTCAATGCTAATCGACCCGCAACTCGCTTCCTTAGTGTCAGTGCAGTTTATTTATCAACTTTTTTACACTTTTGCTAGTTTATGGCTGTAAATTCAATTCAATTCAATTCAATTTATTCATTTAAAGATAACAATGATCCACATGGTTAGTAAAGAGAGCATTTACTTATTTCAATAAAAAGAATACCTAAATGCTGATTAATGAAGCCATTTTTTTGCAATGCAACAAACTCGAACTCTACATTTAAATAATATTAACTTTTAGTTATTTCATTAGAATCCATGTAGGTATCCATAAATTTAGGTATGAACTGTAGGTACTGATGAAATCTGTGTCGCATGAGTTGTTGTATTGGGTCACAGCTCTTGAAAATCTGACACCGGAATCGTGACTCTACTTGTTAAAAACCCTACCTAGGTATTAATATTTAGGCCCGATTCGACCAAACCTTTATTCGAGAATAACTCCAGGTATAACTGGCACATTGACAGTTTCAGTATGGGAATAGTAATATAGTAAAACAAAAAATTAGATAACTGTTCTCTTAAGATTTACTTTAGCAATAAGAAGAGCCTTCGTAAATGTACAAGCAAGAATAATAAAACACCAATCGTCCAAACAACAGGATAATTCACATCGTAACAATGCCCTATTTTGTAGTCTCACACTTCAAGCTTAACAGATGAACCTTATGTGGCTGGAATTGGCACTATTTTACCACAAAACTATAGTCTGTTGTAAGAACACCTCAATGTCTCTCCAGGGTAGAGAATGAAGTAACCTAGGTTACGCCTGCTAATTTATCTACTTTAGTCTTACTAACATCTTATATGGTCCGAATAAGAATCTTACAGGCGTTTTGGCGAAATTATTATCTAGTAGTGTAGTAGCTAACGTTTATAGAACCTTTTATAAAACAGCCGTACCGTATCAACAATTTATTAGTACTTATGAATAACGCCAGCGTTGAATAGAGCTCTGTGATTGGTTCGTGCGTCACCTTTTGCGTCCGCGCGCACTGTGAGAACTAATGTTTGTGAATACGGGCGTTAATCTACTAAAATCGATTCTTCCTATTACAAAAATGGTTTTTGAAACTTGAAACTTTTATTGTAAGACAGTAATGGTTATTTAATAAACTACAAGAACCAAGTTTTAAACGTAGAACTTAAGATAGGTTCATTATCGTATACCTACTGAAAAAGATTTATAATTAAGGCAATACGAGAATGCATGATGGTCGTCCTTAAATTATTCCCTAAGTAGGTAATTAAAATATTAATTGCACGTAAGTACACATGCAAATAAACATGCAACACGATTAAAAGTAATTACCGGCTTACGTTCGAGATGTCTTACAAAACACTCGTATTTCTATTTTAAGGTTTTGTCAAAAAACATTTCTCTGAAAATGTCTTATCATTTATTTAACTGAAACAAAAGAAGTAACCGTTTAGGTAAGAAACCTTTTCCTAGAAATACCACTTATATTAGAAGAAACGGAGCCTGTAAATAGAAAAATTACTTTGCGTGGGAGAAATCGAGTTTATCTCACGTTTACTGAATTAGGTATAACACCTTTTTATTTTGGTAAAAAAGACAGCAAAAAAAATGTTAAAAAACATAATTAAAGTCAAACAAGAACAACTACTCTTAAATTCCCATGTTAGTATTAGCACGCGGCACGATTAATGTAAACATGGCAACTTATTAATTCAAGACGACTTAACCTTTCTGATCCAGCAACTTGGCCTACTTTTAGCTTGGTCCAAGGGCCAATATTTTTTCTTCCGGCAACTGGGCCCACTCTAAGATTCTAGAGTAGTTATTAATTTATTTTATTAATAAAATAAAACAGATGGGCCTAGTTGCCAGAAGAAAAAATACTTGAAAATTCAAACAGCTGACTTGACCCGTGGACCAAGCTAAAAGTGGTCCAAGTCGTTGGAAGACTCACCTTTCTTTTGTTCTTTAAATTGACGCCACGACAAATGATCATCGTGTAATTTTCGCCAAACTGCTACGATAAACTTACATCGCGTCGCTTCTAGCAGTTGGAAACAACTCTTCTTTTCAACCTTCAGAAATTTCGTTTTATCTACTCTACACATGCGTTGTTCGGACCCACAATTTTCCCTTAATCACACAGGATTTCACTTCGACACTTCCTTTCTTATCTGACAGGAAAGGTTTGGAAAAATCTCGTCAGGTGAACCATTACTCAGCGCTGGAAAAGCTGCCGTCATACGGAAACTGGTAGGGCTGTGACCACGATGTTGTGAACGATGATTTTTAACTCGATTGTTATTTAAAAAAATATCGATTTGATTACGGTTGAAGCTGAAATAAGCCCAATGTCTAAGCCTAGTCTTCATAAGCTTAAATATTTTGAACAAATACTTACTGTTTCATAAAAATGTAGATAAAGGTAACCGAGTAAGTCTTGTATAGAGAATGAAATAGATATTGAAATAGTAGTGTAATTGGTAAATTATCTTCTTCTTCTTCTATCACATTATTATATTTTATTACTATACTTACCGAATAAGTATCCTGTGGCTGACCATCGATACCCATTGATTTCATTGATTCATAAAAAAAAATAACAAAAAATAAAGGAAAAGCAACACATCCCTAAAAGCCGGTCCAAAATATAGTCCATAATTTAATCTTGTTAAAGGTTTTGATATCTATTTTAGGGCACGCCCAACAAAAAGGCGCGACCCTTATTGAATGGGCGCTCTATATTATTCACACATTATATTTTCATGACAATAACCGGTGACATAATGGTATTGGTGCGTTTTATTCTGTTGGTTTTCGTATGTCACTATCTCTTGTTGCTTCCATTTTTTTTTTCTTTCTTTTTTTTTCCATGTTAATTTATGAAACAGCTTGTTCAAATAAAATATTTACTTTTGTAATATTTTATGCGATTTAAAACTTACAAATGTTCAAATCAAATTACTGTAAAAACTGACTTATTTTTCAAATTAACTGAGAATGATTGCAGGACAGCTGGAAATATCGTAACTTAATTTGTAATGTCTTATGAATCGCAAAATTCGTTGGTCACTATACTAAAATATTTAAACTACTACAATAGGAATATTTCATTTTGTATTCCCAAAAACAGTCCACCAAAAGCGAAACTTTAGAACATTTTACCAAAAACTTCGTACGTAAATGGCAAAATTTCAACTCATGTTTATTCATAGTTAAAATCAACCTCTACTTTGAAGCCGAGCTCCTAATTATCACACATAGCCCCCATTTACACTAAAGCTGGAATTTATCTGCTGTCTGGTTAATGGCCATATGTAAATTCTTATTTTAGCCACTTTGTGCTTGAGCTGCGTTTCACTTTGAGAATTTTTAGCATGTGCGAGCGGAGCGAAGAAAAATAATGAAAATTTAAAGCATCTTGCTAATTGAATATGGAGATATAATTATGTGACAAAAAAGCAGAGATAATTCGCTTTTTATTTGGATTATCACTTAAATATTAGCCGATGAGGCACTAAGGTTCTAGAGTGGAGGTCACGTACCGAAAAACGGCCCACAAGGTGGACCGACGACCTCACAAAGGTAGCACGAAGGCGCTAGATGCAGGCCTATACCAACCGGGCAATGTGGAAATCATTGGGGAAGGCCTATGTTCAACAGTGGACGTATTGTGACTGAAATTATGATGATGATGATGATGAATTAATATCTGAACTTTTCAAGGCTAGAGTGAAAATGCGTTTACAAATATACGTTATCTACAATTCAATCTGTAAATATATATTTTTTTAAATACAGTTTTTCGCAAAGGAAAAGTCCAAATTAAATTAAATATTCATCACCGCGAACAACCTAATACCTATCTATTAACATAAAACATTCCGTTTTCAAGGCACAGAAGTTTTATGGTTTGTAAAATATTGGGGACATAAATAAAGCGGCTGTCTTGTATAACAGCACGTCGCATAACACCTACCGCCGTATTTTATCTCCATTCCTCTTATTCCGAAGAAATAAAAAATGTATGCAAAATCGCTTACGCGTACTGCTTTGTGGGTTGTGTTGTGTGAAACAAAAGAGAATAATTGCAAACGATGCGATGTGCTTTGATTTATCGCGGAATACTAATGAGGTAACAAATTGGACCATGAAGGGTTAATAATATGGTTGTAAAAAATGCTTTATGGGATAAAGATAGATGAAATAAGCCCATACGTTTGTCGTCTAAAATCATCGATAAAATTTTATCATGGCACACATCAATCAATCAATAAAGCATTTATTGTGTTATCCTAGTCCAGATCCTACTAATATCCTACTAGTCCTACTATCCTATCCTACTAATATTATAAATGCGAAAGTTTGTATGGACGTCTGGATACTCTTTCACGTAAAAACTGCTGAACGGATTTTGATGAAACTACAGTATTATTGTTTATAACCCAGAATAACTAGATAGGCTATAATTTATGACGATCTGTGACAAACTAAATTTCACGCGGGTAAAGCCGCGGGCAACAGCTAGTGATCTCTAAATTAACCTTGGTGCTCCTACTGTGAAGCAAATAAGGCATAACCACTAAACCTTTAGGTAACTAAGTAATAAGTGACAACTTGTCTCTAACTAAAGCTAAAAAGCGTAGGCGCTAATGTTGCTTTAAAAAACGCCCTTCCTGTCCAGACTGAAGCAAAAAATCCAATCACAACTATCCGAAACTCGGTTATCCCTCGACTGTCTGCGAAACGTCCGAATAAAGTCTTCATCTGGCCACATATAAAGCAAAACATAAAAGGCCACCAATAAAACTTTCCCTACCCGAGATTCCTCGGAATGAAAAGATATGGACGTAAAATCGCTAACCTATTTCTTATACAATAGCCAACCGTATGGAGACATCGGCGACTTAAATGGACCGTCCTAAGAAAACAGACAAGTCCCGAACGGAATCTTGATTTGGTTTTTTCGACTGATTCTTCCACGGGTTGATTCGGCCGTCTTGATTTCCTCGTGCTCGGGCCCATTCAAATCGGGAGATTTAATAAAAAGAAATTGCTTGTAAAGTGTCACACGTGTGTCTTACACGTTATTGGTTACAGGCTTTTTATGTTTTTTTGTAACGTTACTTAGGTATATGCTGAGACGTCTTGTTTGAGTGTGGTGGGTGGTCCATTGTGTTACATTTGAGCAAATAGATTCTTTCAAGTGGAAAACCTGTACTTATGCTTGGAAATAAAATTAATATTAAAACATCATGTAGCTTTGCTGCTTTGTCATCACTTAGAAATTATTTACTTCTTATAATACAAAATAAAGAAATTGGACAGATGACCTCATAAAGGTTGCAGGAAGGTACTGGCTGACCTCATAAAATTTGCAGGAAGGTACAGAATGCAGGCCGCGTCCAATCAGCCAATCTGAAAATCATTAGATGTCCTGTAGCAAAATGATAATGATGATGATGAAAGAAATTGTAACTATGATCTCGGTTAATTCAAAACCCCCAATTCCACTACCAACAAAGCCTTTCCCAAAGCATTTGAATGCTAATAACGTATCTTACGGCATTTTATCACGCAATCAAAAGGCACTAATCTAACAACAAGCCGTTTCATTTCGGGAGGTGTTCCTTTAGAAGTTAATTAAGTTTACGACCTCGTATCTACGAATTGACGCAATAAAATCGTATAAGTGGACGTTATCTTGCCCAAACGAGCGTGTGGTCGGTGGTGTCGTTTGAAATTAATTTGGTCGCTAGTTAGTACTAGAATAGAGTCCTAGTAGACTCTATTCAACTAAAACACAATATTTGATGATAGACATATTGTTCCTACTACTCCCTACCCTGAAACGATTTTTTAGCAACGGTTACGAGATTTTATGAACTTTTTATTTCTTTTAACCGTGACTTAAACAGCTTTAAACAATACATAGTCTCTATATCATCTTATCTATACTTATAATAAATCTGTAGAGAGGTCAATTCTGTACATGAAATATATTTTCAAAATAACTATCAGGGGGTGATTAGTGATCGATACTGATGCCAAAAATGCAATCAGTAAAATTTTTGTCTGTCTGTCTGTCTGTCCGTCTGTCTGTCTGTCTGTCTGTCTGTATGTTCCTTATAGAAACAAAAACTACTTGACGGATTTTAACGAAACTTGGTACAATTATTCTTCATACTCCTGGGCAGGTTATAGTATACTTAGGAATTCCCACGGGAACGGGAATTAGCGGGAAAATCCTTTTGTATGAAAAATCTAAACCGCTTAAATTAGATGCTTGAAATTTGGCATGCAGGTACCTTAGTAAACGTAAAGCTTAGTTGCAACAGGATATTGCAAAATTCCCACGGGAACGGGAGTAAGCGGGAAAAAACATTTGTATGAAAAAATCTGAACCGCGTAAGATAGATGAAGGGGGTAAAACGGGATCCACGCGTACGAAGTCGCGGGCGGCCGCTAGTTATTAATATGAGTTAAGTACTTTAGCCTAAGAGGTCTCAATTACCGTGGTTAAAGGTTAGGTACAACCTGTCTAGCGATACCCTTTTACATAATTCAACCTAAAAGCAGCCTGTCTATGTTGCGGTGCGAAGTGTAACAGATCCTAAGTAATTAGAGAAGCTAGAGCTCCTTTAGAATTTACCAAATTGGTTACTGTTAAATGTCCTATAAAGCTATTCCGAAACAAGCGCCCGTGATTTATTTCCAAAATACAATCTAGAGTTCTAATAAACCATTTGATTTTTTTGATTTAATTTTTAGAACGTTAAGTGGTTTTTATGTTTATAAAGAATCGTCACTACAGTGTTGTTCCTGACAAATTTAGGGTTGCCGTATTCTAATTCCAAAATTGCCGTATTTTTAAGGAAAACTAAAAAAAATTGCCGTATTGTACAAAATGTTTAGTTGGAAGGTTAAAATTAAAAAAAATACAAGTGATGTATTATGTACTATGCGTATACTACTTTTAAACTTACTTATTTTATTCGTCACTTAAAGGTTTTGAATAGTTTAGTCCTAGAACCTACCCGAATAAAAGTGAAGAATCTACCAAAATGAGGAACTAACGATTTTATATGGTTCACAAGTTGGTGTGTTCCATTAAATGAAATATATTTTTGATTACTAAAACTCATAAAACTCAACCTTAATCAATTGCCGTATATTTTGATACGGTAATGGAAGTGCTGCCGTATACCGTATTTATGGTGCCTAGGATGCCTAAATGCCGTATATTACGGCAATTGCCGTATCAAGAACAACACTGCGTCACTATGACCAACCACCATAACACAAAAATAAATCCTTAATTTGCCCTCGTATTGGTGCACGAGATCTTTAGCATTTGACCCGTTGTAGCACATTACAAAAACAGGACATAATTATTTTCATTATTTTAAAAATAAACTACATTCATATTATAAGGTAGGACATCTCACGACAACTCACGTATCAACAACAACTGTAGCAGACGAGGCGAAGAAAATCGACAAGACGTGGAGCGAGATCAAGCGCGAAACTCAAGGCCGAACGCGATGGAGGACTTTTGTGGACGCCCTCTGCCCCATCTAATTATCGCGCGTAATTATGTTGCTGTCGCGCTCGCACACTCACTGCGGGCGCCCGTCGCACAGTTGCGACAGCAATATAATAACGCGCGAGCGATAAGGATGGGTAGCTTGGGGTCATTGGACAAAATTCTACGTGCTCACGGACCAGGCTTTAGGGGACATAGGACCTTAAGTCAAGTCATCTCACGACAAAGTGGCATATAATTAACAGTCTTATGGAACTGGTACATGCATTTGAACATTGTACGTTACTAATCTCTTATATCGAGTAATCAACACTTTGTAAGCGTCGAGCTTAACTACAATTTTATGTGGAAACTTAACGATTGAATCCAGAACAGTTTGCGGTTCGTCTGCTTACATTTTAACTGCTGTTTCAATGTAGTATTCTAGACTAAGAGCTGAAAGTATGTCAGCGTATGCTCCCAATAAAGGATAGAATGTTGCTGATTTTTATATAAAATATTAGGGCAATAATTAAAAGTAGTTTCCTCATCAGCCACAGACAGTTTTGACAGTTCCAACTCCTTACCAGACAGTTTTTTTAGGATAGCTACCAAAGCCACGATGACCCAAGCTTCATGATTCACCAACATTCTATCCTATATTGGGAGCATACGCTGACAAACTTTCAGCTTTTATAAAATGACGTAAGTCTGGCGTTCACTAGCTCTTAGTCTATTCGTTTTGTCATAAACTAGAGAGGTCATCAAAGAACAATTCTTCAGGGAAGCCACAACTTTAAAGGAGAACTACTTTGCGCTGGATAAAGCTGTCGATGCTGAATTTAAAATAGGTTCTGAAACTCTTTATATGATTACTACTTTGTCTCTCTTTTACGTGGTTACTTAATTCAATATGCCTTTGAATCTATTTACATATTTGTACATGCCATTTCCATTCGTAAATAGGGATTACAATAAGCATGTTTCAAGGTTGATTTCAGTTCATGTAAAAAATTTTCAATAAAAGTACCTAACGACCTACCTACTGTCGCTAGCACATTACACATTTATTTTGAACAATAAAATTGATTTATAATATTTTTGAACACAGCACAAAATTCCAAAGTTGTTAGAGTTCAATACGAACTGGGCGGTGATTTAAATAAAGAAAATATAACTTCCAAAGAAATGGGTCAAGCTTTGAACCGCAACAAGCGATAAAAACTATGTTTTCTCTTTAAACTGACCCAATTTACTACGACGAAGTCATAATCATCCAGGAGTTACCACGAAACCAGCACCAAGGCTTGCAACGCGATAATCGCTGTCAAAGTTACAAAAGATATTTTGTTCATTTGCGACAGCGATCATAGTACGATTGTTACATAATACAGGTGCTGGGTCTGTGGAGACCGTAAAACGCTTCCATAAAAATGCAAATCGTCCAACAACGTATTGCGGAGCCCCGCGAAACTTCCTTTCGTCGAATTAAAATACTTTTTGAGAAGACAACGCAATTTGTCTGAACTTGTTGTGACGCTTTGACATCGTAGCAAAAGGCAACTTTTGAATGGTCTGAACGATGGTAAAATAACTGACAAATACAGCTGATTTTTATCCAATACTTTGACCGTAACTATAACGATAACCGGCGTTTTTTATGGAGTTTGACAGATTTTTGACGTTTTTCAAAATTAAAGTAAGATGATGCAACAGAGCATAAGTTTCAGTTCACCTACCTTTTTTAATTGTTACCTAGAAAATACCAATAAAATATTTAATACTCGCATCACGCACGCTATGCACATCTACCACAGTTTACCTAATTACTATAATTATTTACAGAGGTATTTTCTAATTTAAATCTAAAGATAGATTTTTTAAGATCATCGACGCGCAGTCACAGTCATATTTCAAAAGAAAGTCCTAAAGGATAGGTAGTTACTTAGGAATTAATCCTAATGAATGCGAATAACTTCTTTCGCATTGCAGTAACAAGTGTCCCGACTCTGATATATATCGTCATTAGCAGTTAATGAATAATTTCCTAACGAGTGAACTCGGAACCCTGTTATTGGCTGAATTATTTCCACCTTTTCTGTGTTCAAATAGCATTTCTCCTAATTGCTGTCCGACTTGCTCACTAATTGCTTAAGTTCTGGGATCTCTTGACTCTTCAGTTTAAGTGGTCGACTACTATTAAAGTAAAAATTTCTTAAGATTGTTTTGAAATTCTGCCTGTTCATAATTTCCAGGCATCGGAGTTTGCAGACGAAAAAAGTTTGGAGGGTTACGAATGGCTAAAATAATTATAATTAATTTTAAAAGTATATTTTTTATTGGACTGCAAATCAATCTAAACATTGTAGCATCTTACGCTAAAACGGAATCCATGCGTACTACAGTCCTCTCAACTTAAGCTGAGAATTGCATTTGTGTGAGTGCACACCGATAGTGTAGAGTGGCAATCGGCTTGAGGCGCGGCGCGTCCCGCGCATGGTTTAAACCGGTTTATACTAGTTCATAGCAAGCGGCCTGAGGCGCGGCGCGTCCGCCACGCGTCACTTCCCTGCCGCTCACATACTTCACTTCACCCCCGGTACTGGTAGCAGATAGACGTGTAATTTTATGTAATTGTGTTCCAAATATTAGTGAAATGGCTCCTACTGTAAGTGAATTTCCTGTACGAAAACCATTAAGCAGGCAAGTGAAAGAAATTTATGCTAATTGAATACGTATTTTAAAGGTGTGAACGAAAAGTTTTTAGTCTGTTTTTATTTTGTAATTTTATAAATTTGTTGTTTGTCTTTTTGTTGTATTTTGTAAGGCTGGCTGGACGCCCTCTCTATAAACGGTGCTCGCAGAATATCAGCGTCGAGGTACTTCGTGCCTTGGCAATTGGCATATGCTGAGCGAGGACATGTTTTTATTTATTTATTTATTTATTTAAAAGGATGTGTCAAGTGTCGTTACATCGGCCCAATTGGTAGCTAGTATTTTATGGAGTTCCTTTTAATAAAACATTAATTTTATTTGTATGTGTTTTACTAACTGTACTTTTGGCGATCACTCACACAAATGCAATTCTCAGCTTAAGTTGATAGGACTGTAAGTCGCGGGCGGTCGCTAGTAACTAAATATACCTAAACATGTAACAATACATCTCGTCTGCATATTCACCCTGATCCTTACACGTCAAGCAGTCATGCATAATCCTAATACCCGAATTCCTTCCCCAAAGCTTTGTTCCAGTAGTACGAGAGCCCACGACCAAAATTTTTGTCTCATAGCAATACGGCCAAAACCGCATCAAATCGATAGATGCGATTATCCTGAACTCGAAAATACCAATATCAGACATTTTCCGCGTAGCGTTTGATCTGACCGAATTTTCAAAGTTGTCAAAGAATTTTACCGAACTGCATCATAGCAATATGTCTGATTTGCAGACTGTAGTTGAATGATAGTTCTGAGATACCGGAAACATATTTTTCAGACGTTAGTGGTGTAGCGCAAACCCGTAAAATCACTTAAAAAAATTAAAAATGAGACAAAAAAAATGTCTCATAGCAATACGTCTGAAAATCTTTTTTATTAGTAAATGTTGGTTATTTGATGCGAACAAAACAATTTTCAGACGGAAATGTGAACGCATTAAATTTTGAGACCGTTATGAAAATGTTAACAAATTTTACCGATCGGTATCATAGCAATATGTCTGAAAATTGTTGGACATGATAAAATAAGTTGTCCACATGTGCAAAAAATTTATATCAGACAAATCAAGTGTAGCACCTTCTCTATCATACAACTTTTTGATACACTTAAAGTGTCTGAAAACAGGTTTTTGGTAATCATGGCAGCAATACGAAAAGTTGAAAAAATTTTTTATCCGTATTGCTATGATACAGGTCGGCTAAATTTGTTGACATTTTCAAAAATGCGCTAAGGCTATATGCTACGCGCAAAATGTCTGAAAACCAACTTTTTCGTAATACAATTATAAAATCTATGTACATTTTCACTATCAGACGTATTGCTATAATACCGACTGTCTTTTTTTTTTTGACACAGCAGAAATGGCCTCCCACGCAGTTGCTACACTTTCGGCCGTTACTACACACCTAGTCGGGTTCAGAATCATACAATCTAACGATTTTATAGGGTTTTTGCCGTATTGCTATGAGACATGGTTTTGGTCGTGGGCTCTCGTACTACAGCACTAATGTCACGAAATAAGACTAAAACAGTGATATTAAGATGAGAGCCACCTTTGATGCAGGCAGACGATGACGCCAGACGACGTCTACACGACACATTGTTCTGTAGTCTGTAGTCATTCGCATTTTTAGCTTTCACTAGTACAGGGCCGGACTGAGGGCTTTGTCGCGGTAGGAATGTGATTCTGTTCAAAATGATGTAACAATCATAATGGATGAAAAAGACGCGTGTCGTATCTCGAATGATGTCTTCATCACATGAAACTTTATTAGTAAAGTGAGTAAGTACAAAAATTGACTACCTTAGAAACCCAAATAGTGTCAAATTATAAAAACGTTTATAGAGCTTTATTAGTCGGTACGAATTAAACACATCCTATCGTTTTGTCTATGAAGTTATCTTATCGAATAAACCGACGCATTTTATACTTTTTTACCTAATATAACTCAAAGTTGACTAACTGACATAGTGATCTATCAATGCACAGCCCAAACCATTGGACGGATTGGGCTGAAATTTGGCATGCAAGTAGATGTTATGACGTAAGCATCCGCTAAGAAAGGATTTTAGGAAACTCCACCCCTAAAGGGGTAAAACGGGACCCATGCGTACGAAGTTACGGACGGCTGCTAGTCTTTCTATATTCATTTAAATTAAAACCTCAGTTCAGAGGTCGCAAAATCGTTTTTACATCTTTTAGAAAGTATGTACCTACTTCTTTTTTCTTTACTTTAAAATGCAGTTGGAATTAGCTTAAGCTCCTTAGTGAGGTCCTGACTTTGCGCCGCCCTGCATGGTTTTTTTGGGACGTCAAACAGTATAAGTACAGAGTCCTTTATTCCTTTGCCTTCTTAGTACGTTTTTGAAACTTTTACTTGGAAATTTTATTTTTCCTCGCTGTAATACTATCGCGAGAATGGCGTGAAATACGTTTGTAGTATTATAAGATTTCAAAAAGCTACTTTGTAAGTGCTTAGCGTTTTATGTTCAAGCGTAGGTATAATATTCTGACAAAATAAATGCTGATTCGGTTTAGATTTTTGCAAGCTAAGGGCTGATAGATGTTAAAGATAGTTCAGATATCATTCTAACTTATTGTTAATTAAAGATAATAATTAAATATTGTTGATATCCGGTAGTTTATCTGTCAGATATATGAGAATATGAATGCAATGAATAGATTTTATGATGAATGTAAAACCAAAATTGTAGTTTTATCTGACATTGATATCTAAGACTTTATCAAAAACCAGTAAAACTGCTATCAAACATGACGAACATTCCATTTATAATATTTAGTCGCAATAAATATAATAATAAATATAATAAATATTGACGTTCATAAGTGCCACTTGTGGTCTAAACTGAATAAATATTTTTGATTTTGATTTTGATTTGATTTTGAAAATGTTTTATGGTAAATCATTTCCATAAATAAATGCAAATTCACATGCATTCAACATTGCATTACCTAAACAAACGTTCGGCGTTCAAACATAAATTCCTAAAACGTATGAAAGATGTGGATATTTTATGGAAATAAAAAGCTCGTATATCCGAAGTAGTACGAGTAGTTGTCGCTAGGGAAATTATAGCAATATTCGCCGGTGTTCCGAATTCGCAAGTTTTTCGACGTGTACCAACGAAATGCTCAAATTTCACCATATTTTCAAGTAAATGCCTTTTCAATTCGCTAACAGAAAGTCTGTTCATAAATATGCTATAAAATTGGCACTACTTCGTATTGTGTTAATGGGTGCTGCAGTCGCAAAATAAAAGCTTGTATTTTTTAAACTTTGAAACACATAATGTCGATATTTTTTGTTGCCAGTTCTTTTTCATTTCGGCATTTTGTATTCGTCTTTTGTTTTTTCAAAATCAGGACAATCTTTTCCGCATTGTGTTATGTTACTTTTAACATTATTTTTCTGTAATTTCATATCATCAATATCATTTCAGCTACAGGACGTCTACTTCTGAACATTAGGTATGTTTACCAGTAATTTCATACACCTTTTGGTCATATACGTACCTAATGTATCTTCTTTAATCACTAACTACACAAGCCACCATACCTACTTAGGTAAAGGTTAAATAAGAAAACCAAGTAGATACCTACACCTTAGAGAAAACATTTGCTTGTTATGTACTGAGTAATGTTCTAAGTACTGAAAAATTACATAATCAACTACGAGTATGTCAAATAGAGACCGATTTTGAACTATCACCAGAATAAACGCCATAAATACCGCTGCCTAAAACGCTGTCTGGTACTGATTGCTTATATTCCTTAATTGTTATGTATCCAATGACACGCGTTAACAAACTAGCGAAAAAAGTTAAATGGCCCGATAGCCGTCCTGCGTAGCCATTGTTTCTTTAAACGGCGCCAATAAAAATGCAAATGGACTCTCTATGTGTTCTGTCGCCGCGAATTGAATGGAAAACGAGTTTATCTTGTAGTTTAAAGGCTTTATTTATTCCCGGAATGTTCATGTAAATGTGTGTTTTTATAAAGATAGATTAGTTTAGTTTGGTTCAAACTTTCGCGTTTTCAATTTGGACTAGAACTACAGCAATGGGCGTTAGTTTTATTTTGAACTGGTCTAAGTGTAGTTGACAAAAGTGCTCTTTGGGAGTCTAATTGAATAAATAAACGATTTGATTTGATTTGATTTGAAAACATCAAACTGAACATCGACATTGTAGAAAAATATATAAATATCAAACCACTGATTTTCATCATTAAAATCTATTGACTTTATTGCCTAACTGTGTGTACATAACTACAATATTATTATGTTCCATATGTCCCTACACTGCATACTACTGTGTATAGTTTTGTTAGTCTTACTTCTACTAAGGCTGAGTTGCACCACCTAACTTTGACCGTAACTTTGATAACCGGTGTTATTTGTATGGAGTTTGACAGATTTTTGACGTTTGTCAAAATTAAAGTAAGATGGTGCAACCCAGCCTAAAACTTTCACGTACCTACGTAACTGCTATTAGATTAGGTTTCTAGTATAAACGATAGGTATTCAGAGTAATGAGCGTAACTTAACAGTTTTCTAACATCAACGTTAAATAATTTTAATCGATAAACAAGCTGGTATCTCACTTCATTTCATCATCATCATCAATCATCATGATCATTTCAGCCACAAGACGTACACTCATGAACATAAGCCTCCCCCAATGATTTCTACATCGCCCGGTTGGTACCTAGTTATTACATTTAATTTTGAGGTATTTAAATTATAAACTAAAACATCGTACTATGCATTGCAACGAAGGGTCTTTTAAACCCCACGATCAGCAAGTTTAAAAATGTATTTCAAGTGAATAAAATCCAATTTTATTTGCGGCAGGATGATCCGCCCCTCTCAGTGTTTGAAGAGTCCATAGGAAATAGTTTTACAGAAGCCAGAGGCTGATTCAACATAAAACAGAATCTTATTTAATGCTGCCCGGCTGCTGAGCGAGTCGTCTTAAGCTGGTGCTAAGAAAGTGTGGAGGATGCTTTTAAAATTTTGTTTAACTTTACTTTTTAACTGATATTTAGTGCAAAGACACATTGACCAAGTCATGTTAAGTCCAAAGTTTTACGAATCTCCTTCCCGGTAGAATTTTAAACACTAGTGCTGTAAAGCTCTACATTAAAATCATGTCATTGGGAATGACGTCATAATCATTAACTACTCAACAGGACTCTTATGGATTGGAACAATTAGGAATTCTAATTGACACAGTGTGTCATACACAGTCAAACTGTACATCCATGGCTGCGGCTATACATATAAAATGACGTAACGATTGCCTAGAACATGAGCACAATAGGCTATAATTTTACTGTCTGTTGTAGAAAATGGCATCTATTACAATTACATAAATGCCATAGTTTTTACCTTGATATGATGTTGTCTATAGTGTATTAGACCGTCGCGTTACAAGCGATTAAGTATGATGCTTAGTTACAAAGCTCTGGTAGAAAATCGCAGTCCATCTCCACACAATTGTACCCCGAAGTCAATCCTGGAGAAGGATTGAAAGGAGTTTATAAGGAGGGGCTCATAGCATGTTGCGGTTGGAGGGTATATCCGTATCAAATTAAATTGAGGACTAAGCGGAACCCGCCAGATAAGTGACCAACCCCCTTGGAGATCTGTTCAAACGTGGCGAGAAACAAATTGGAATAATTTCTTACATTTTTCAACTACCAGGTACATACAAGACGATGAGGAAAGAAACTATAAACTGAACATAAATAGAAGTCTGATTGGTATTTATCTTAAAAGTCAATCTTTTATTAAGCAAAGAATCGATTTAATAAGACTGTTCCAAGGAATTACAATAATAAGGAAGGTATATCAGACTCCAATCTTGTGGAGATTATGGCTTTGAATGCTATTTTGGATGTCCTTTTGGCATAGGCATAAGATTGATTATTACCTGACAACCGTTTTGAATTTAGATCCAACCACAAACGATTGCATGCAATATTTAGACAGCAGCTGACCCATATCTCACGAATAGGATTTTGGAACGTAACCGCATTGAATTGCATGCGTTGTGCTCCGTATATCGCTCGCGCAGTTTTGACCGCGTAGCAGGGCTAATCTGAAACGTCGTTTACGTAGTTTCGGATATATTCTGTCACTGGCATCTCGCTTTGTGTGAGAGAGATGGAAACATTCGAATTACGGCTTACATTTTGGGAGTTTTGACCGCGAAAAGTGACCAAGTAGGGTTTGCACGGATATAGCCAATCCAATATTTAAAGGGTAAGGAGAAAAGCCATAAATTTTGTCGTCGACAACTTGAGATGTATGGAGGTGCTGAGTAATGTGGCAAATTGCACTATAAGAGGACTTAATGCAAAAACCGTGTAACATTGATATAAATAAAAACTATTTTTACTAAAATAGATTGCATGCAATTGCATTAACTAACTAAATTTCGTTTCAAAATTAGATACTTTGTATGGTAAGTTTGGTTATGGTTTCTAAATGTCCAACATATCTCTTCAAAAACTAATTGTTATTCTTGCCTACACTACACGAAATATTTTCCAGTATCATAGTTTCATTCGCAGCATCATTCGTACTCTAGCATATTATGTGACATTATTGATAAAATATAACTACTTACAAAACGAAACTAAGTACTTTACTTAAATCATACTAAAATCTTACTTAGTCACAACCCTAACATTTCCTAAGGGCGAAGTACAATTCCCAATAGAAAATCTAGATACAATTCTGTTATTTTCGTTCCTTCTGCAGATATTTTATGGAATTTATTTGTTGGAGATTTAAAAGGCTAAGCTAAGGTTGAGATTCGCAATGTTTTTGCAAAGACAAAGACTGTCCAGAGAAACTAGCTGCCGTTGTTGTTTTTCAGTCGGTGGATGGTTTTGTTTTTCTATTGGAACGAATTATACGTATGGCGTTTTGAATTGAAGCCAATATCCGTGTAAAAGGTGTAAAATGTTTAAAAAAGTGGTCAGACGTTTGTAACGTAGGAACACTTGGGACAGTCGCCAATAGACTTATCACAAAAATTGGTATGCCATTAAACTAAAGCATTTGGGAACGAAATATTACCTGTAGGTACTGGTGATAACTACTAAGGTCACTTTTAGTTTTTATTTCCTCATTTACTCGTATAGTCTGAAAACGTCAAACAAAAGATTGATCAGATTCTAAAAATAACCCATTCAAAATACCATTCAAGGTAGTCCATATTGTTATTATCAACTCGTGTAAAGACAACACTTTTAAAGAAGTCCGTGATTCTTATTTCACTTCAATAAATTATTGAAAAATAGGTAATCGAAATTTTCACTCAAAACTTTCTCAGACTAAATTAGTTTACTCACGTTGAACAGCTGATAGTCCAGTAGTTATCCTGATAAAATTAAATAAACGGGAACAAATTAGAGTTTGTAATGAATATTAATGTGGAAACTCGGGAATCAGGCCTGACAAGGGACGAGGACGCTGGTATAAATCATGCTTAGCGCTCCTCTCCTCTTGCTACCTTCTTTCTACCTTTAACAGATAAGTGTGAAGGAAAATAATGCGGAAAACTGTTGGTTTGTCGATACAAAATTAACGCGAAATACTTTACACGATACATCAAGATTATGTTATTGTAAATTGCCAAACAAAATATATTTCTCTGTAGGATAAAATCTTTTGTAACGGAACTGACTCAATGATCGCGTGGTTATTTTTGGTACTTTTTAAATTAGATACAATTAACTGAATTCATACTTATTCGAAACAAAAATCGTAATTAAGTAGGTAATTAATTACCTAATATCGTACAAACTACAGTTCGCTGAAAACATCTAAGAAACTACTAATCAGGTAATACTAACTACTAATTTTCGCAGTAAATAGGTAAGTATTATTTTAATAAATTTTTCAGAGTAAATATTTTTTTAAATTCGACCAATACTTGTTGAGTAAAATACCCGGTACGTACCTATTCTAAAATAAACAATACATACTCAAGTGGAAGCTCCATACATGATATTCTACATTTTCTTGCAAAATAACACTTAAAACATTTAAGTACCTACATAAGATGCCACAGATAGGTACAACACCTTAAACTGTCGTCTGTAAATGGAGCAAAAGTTACAACTTAACATTCTAGAGCTAATGAAGACTAATCGATCATCTGGAGCCTTTTCTGTTACACCATTTTTCTTGTTCAGCGGACTTGAAAACCCTGAACCGTGGGAAAAGCAATTTTTCATCGATGCACAGTATGTAAGTAGGAGAAAAAGGCAACGTGAGTTGACTAATATAACTTCAGAGTCATGACGTGATTCTTTTAATATCGATCCATCTGTTGGCAGCGAAAATATACATAGATTTTTATATTTATTGATTTGTTGTACGTTCACCTAAGCTAAGTTTTAAACTGAATCTGTAACAGTCATGTCAATTGTTATTTGAAAATATAAATAAAAGACACAAACAAAGATCTTCCCGTCAATCCAATTAATTATCTCATCAGGTGAGATAAGGCCAAGAGCTTCCTCGTTTTGAATAAAAAAAAAAGATATTATTTTGGAATGTGACACATTTTTTCATCATCAAACTGAATTGTGTTCGAAATGCTGTCTATGTACTATCGTACAAGATTGACTAAATCCCAATTTAAGTCACAATAAAGCGAGATTTACAATATAAGAAGCATCACTACACACCGTTAAGCGTCAAAAAAAGTTCCTGTGTATACCGACTTGCAAAACAAGTGTGATCCAAGTAGTCATCAAATTCTACAAAAAACAATCAGCCCATTGAACCAATTCAATGCGCTAATTGTTTTTTGTCGACCTTAGTTAGAGTAATTGGTACCTGCTGATGTTTTTGTTAAGCCTATTTTAATTATAAATAAACCCTCATCTGCTAATAGTTCCATTAAAGCCATTAGTTAATCGATTTACCAATAACTATTGTCAAGTCATAATAGACAGGCCACTATATCAATTAGTGGTTTTAGATGGCAGTGCTTGGCGCAATCAAATCAAATATTTGTACAGTGGCTCCGCAATAGTAATTATGCACACAATTCATTATTAATAACGTAAACAACGCAAATCTCGTTAGTTGGGGCAATCCGCTTATTCAAAATAGTTGGGTGTTTGTTTTATTATATTCCAAGTTTAGTTAAACTAACAAGAGAACGATGTCGATGTCACGTGTAATATGAAAGTAGAGAATAACAAGGAAGGGAGAGTGATTTAAATACATCATAAGTACTTAGTGCAAAACCGTTTACTACGATATAATTATAATGCCATACTGACAAAATCTAGTCTAATCTAACAAAAGAGGGTTGCTGATTACTACCAATAACTATATCTCTTTAAACCTGTGAACCCAAAAATTGTCTATATTAGAAGTAACTTCCTAATAGTAAAATAACGTGAAGTGGTTAAAAGAGACTTTTAATTCCTATCTAGATTGCTTTATCGTAAAGTATTCTACTCGTTTATCTACTGTTACATCATAGACATAGAGTGTATGGTAATATTGAAAAGATAAAGTTAGAAACGGAATTCTACAAAACAAAAGACTGTGAACGTTTAGTAAGAAAATAATTCCACAAAACAAAACACTGTTCAACTTCATTGGTGAGGAACTTAAAATTACGTCAACCGCTTACACGTCACATCTAAACGGCACAGTAACCATTTGGAAGCCGTCGCAGTACCCGACTCCTTCTCCAGAGGGCGCCATCACCACTAATTTGGCACCGTCACCGAACAGGCCAGTCTTTGCCGCGAGCTCGGTGCCAAAAAGTACCCTCTTTCGGCACTCCTCCCGCCAGTTTCCAACTCGAGAGCCTGTAATTACACATTACAGTAATAATATGTGTTTCTATTTGCGATGCCACTATTTGGCGCTTCCTAGTTTTTGAGTTAGAGAAAACTTTGTTGGCAGCGCGCTTCGAGTTTTGCGAATGGGTAAATCACGTGTTTGTCTTTTACTCGTACCATTTAGTTCTATTTAAGATTTTAGAACAGATAACTTTTGACTCTGTTTAAGTATGGACTTGGACGCATTAGTCAGTACCAATTTTGCCGAAGCAGTTCTCGATTGTTGTGCTGTTATTTTTACAACAGAAGGTTAGATATAAACGAGGCCCAAAAGACCAGTAGACACCGGGTTTACGAAAGCAACGTAGCATGTATCTTGTCTGTATGAGACGCAAACGCTAAAATAACTAACTAACCTTTATAAACAACGGGTATGACTTTTCTGTACAGGTGCATTTGTACTGCAGCAGTTTCTTTAGTAGTGACTGCGACGATGTGGCATGGTGGTGCGGCCCATGAGACCAGCCGAGCCGTCTTCCCAGTAGATGTTAGAATAATAATAGCTGATGCTCTACTATTCAAAGCCGTGTGTGACGCAGCGATTGCTACCGTTATTGGGGCAATTTGAGGAGTTGTTATCTGAAAGAAGAAAAGAAGTATTTTTAGAAGTTGTGTTTTAGAATTTCATTATTGTTTAATGGTATCAATCAACCAATGACGCTTTTATGGATGCTATTGTGGTCGGCAGCTTGTGAAGAAAAATATAGTGGCACGTAATGTAGTTGAAATAGGTGCTATCTTGCAACAAAAAATCGTATTCTGATTTGTTGTATGTACATAGATGTACTCGCTTTTGACAGTGGCTTCGCCCGCGTGGATTTTGGTCTGTCACGGAGTATTCACGGCGCATCCTTAATAGGACAACGAAAGTTATTAATATTATCTACCTGTTTTCGTAGTTTTCCAAATTCAGCTTTTGAATCTCGATTATCTTCAGCCAGTCGCATGGCCTCTACTACATTCCTTATAATATCGGTTTGAAGTTGAATGTTAGTTTCTGATCCATTAACGACTATTCCATCTACACCATTTTGGACTATTTGAGACGCTATCACAAAAAGTTTCCTTTTGCTTCCTTTAATATTACTAGTATCTTCCCATATTTCAGGTTTGAGCCAGAATATTGATTTTCTTTGCTGAAATTAATTTTAATCATCAATCTATACTAATATTATAAAGCTGAAGAGTTTGTTTGTTTACCTGAACGCGCTAATTTCAGGAACTACTAGTCCGATTTGAAAAATTCTTTCAGTGTTAGAAAGCTCATTTATCAAGGAAGGCTATAAGCTATATACCATCATGATATGAGTAATAGGAGCCGAGAAAAAATGACAAATGATGCAAAGACTGAGCCCCGATTACGGTAATTTTTAACGTCTCCAATCCAGACACGCTTCTCGATTCTGCAATACGATTGGTTGTTCAACAGCGTACGTCAGCTGTTTTGACCAATCGTATCGCAGAATCAGAAGCGCGTCTGGATTGGAAACGTTAAAAGTTACCGTAATCGGGGCTCAGGTTTTCACGCGTACGAAGTCGCGGGCACAGCTAAGTTAAAAAGAAAAATTAAATGAGAATTATTTTTTAACAGAAACACGGGTGATTGATTGCGCTAATTATTTTTATTCTAATTATGAAGTGTGAGAAACAATACCTTTTTACAAAGCTGTATTACATTATGTGCATCTTCATTATTCATTGATGAGTGATCCAATACAATTCCATGGGCAATCTAGAAAATGTAAGTATACATACTCGTATTAGATGCTAATTATTGTGGTTTAAATGTTATTTACTAAAGGTAAGATTTTCTATAGTACTCGCAGAATGTTGTAATTATTAAAGATTGAAAGTGAAAGTCGAAAACTTACATGTATTAATTCAATCATATTTAGTTCACCGCAATACTTTGAAACCCACACTAAAATTGGTAGCTTCCAATCTCTATTTGCTGCCGTAAAGTCGACCACGTCTTGTTTGCTTGACACATCTTTGAGAATAATTAAATTAACCTGAAATAAAAACATGTAAAGATCTATCATTTATTAAGAAGTAACTTTTCTTACATCACGTCTTATGATTGGGTTCTTTTTTTAACTCACTAGGGTATAAAAATATGTATTAGTGCTCGCTTCCACGGAAATACAGTGTTGCGCGACCCAGTAATGCAGTGTGAACACACATAATTATTATGTGTCTTTGAAATTCAAATTAAAAATTCCAACGGATCGGTTTTTTGCAGGACACAAACGGGATGTTTGTCTGAACGTTAATATAAACGTCCGTATTCACAAACGATGCTTGCTTAAGTGAAGCAGCACAGCGTTGAATAGAGCTCTCTGATTGGTTCGTGTGTCATCCTGTGCATCCACGCGCACTCTGAGACCTTATAGTAGTTTCTGAATATGGGAATAAAACAACGTCTACTACTAAACGGGATCCTGCAAAAAACGGTATGTCTCCTTGGGATCAAGTCCTTATACTTACATCGGTTTCAATAGTCACCGGCTTAGTAACAGATATTGTAACTGCTATGCACACAGGTCTGTAATATGGTTTAGGATACATTTCAGGTTCATTACAATCTGATATAGCTTTTTTTATCATAATAGAAGACGAACTGTCAATGATCGTTCGATCAATGTTGAAAATGTTCACTCCACTTTTTAACAATGCACGGATGTGGTACACGTCGAATAGTTTTTCAGCTGGAACAACAATATTTGAAATAAATTTTTATTTGGTACAAAAGACAATTTGAAATCGAAACAAAATAAGTGCACGAAATTGGCTCAGTATGATCATCATCATCATCATCTTTAAACTATAGGGAGGTACTAAAGAGATGTTTTTCTTACCAAAATTGAACATGACGTTGACTGATTGAAAAATTCTATCCTCTTGAATATCAAACTTATCATACATCTGGAAATTGAATTTCTCGGTAATTACTTATTATTATTAATATCTACATTTTATTATACTTATTATTGTTGTTGCATTATTGTTTACGTTACATCATCATCATCATCATCATCATCTCAGCCGTAGGACGTCCACTGCTGAACATAGGCCTCCCCCAATGCTTTCCATGTTACCCGGTTGGTAGCGGCAAGCGTCCAACGCTTTCCCGCTACCTTTACGTTGTCGTCGTCTACCTTTACGTTACATGATTCTGAAAATCTACACTAACTATTCTTTATTATGCCACAATGACTTATTGCAATTCCCTAAGTTTTTCCTATTTTACTTACATGATAGTCTTCATCGCTCTGTTTTATATCTATCCACCAAACCATTGCAATGAAAATTTATTCCAATACACTATAACTAGAACCAAGCACTTAATCCAAAGTCATGACCATATAGATCATAATAAATTTGATCCATAGAGTAGCGTCAATAAACTAAGTATATGCCTATGTTAGTATTCATTCGTTCGTTTGTTTCAGTCCAATGACGTCCACTGCTGGACAAAGGCTTCCCCCAAGGATATCCATAACGACCGATTCTGGGGTACCTGCCTATGTAATAATTAAGACTGACCTAATAAAACACTGTGCCTTTGTAATAAGACCTCAAGTAGATATCACCTATTACGAGTATGTGCAAATAAATCATCAAACACTCCATACGTTTCAATAGACAAGGGCGACCTAACTCAATAATGATCTCAATTACGCGTACACTCTGTAATGTATAGAAACGATATTTTACGAGTTAAAAAGCAGCCACATCTGTCGTATAGGGAAGAGCACTCAATTTATGTGCGTAATTAAGTGGAGTTTGCGTTCGAGCTCGGCACTTTCCAGCGGTAAATGAAATTTACGTACGCCTCCACCTTTCGAACGTATCTTCGAGTTGTGGTCTGGGCGAAAAACGGGAAACGGGAGATGAAACCACTTTCTATAAGAGCTGAAAATCGGTGTTCTGTCCTTTTGAGGGTAGTGTTTACACTGAGCTCTTTGCTTTTTGCATCGCTAAGGCACACATCACTCTGACGCAATGAACTATCTTAAAAGCTAATTAGGTTTTATTATACGTGCTTATCATCTTTGTCTCCTGCTATTTTGTCACTCTTGTATTGTTGCAACTATACATAATGTGTGTTAAAGTGTTTGCAAATAAACGATTTATCTATCTATAGAAAAAAATATTTTCAAAGATTTATTGCACCTCAATCAAGTTTAAAAAATGGTAGCAAAATTCAAAAGCTTATCGTTAATGTGTCAAGAAAATACAACCCTACTGAAGATGATTTAAATTGTTGAATGGGTAAAGAACATAGGTGACATAGGAAATGTAGAGACATATTTTTTCTTTCTTTTTTTAAATATTTCATGTCAATAAAGTGCAAAATAGCAAAACATTAAAGAGTAAAGCATTTTTCACCTTTGAGCTAGTTAAACATAAATTTTTAATACCTACGATTGGAAAAGAGTAGCAAAAGATCGATTTTTATACGTGTTGACATAAAAATTATATCTTTCATGACATGTCATTTCCTCTGTAAAAGAAAGAAAGGATTATAATCCATAATCGTATCTAGGACGTCGTCCTGCGTATTCCCCAGAAATCTTAATTGTAGACTATTGAAATCCTGTCCTTATTTTTGATCGCCGAAAACTTATCCCTTGTTCCAAAACATAAGGCTTTTAGTCTAGAAACGCAAGAGAAAAGGGTGGAGGAGACGCTGACTCCGCTCGGGTGCATTAGTAACAATATTTAGTTCCCCAAAAATGATAACTCCCTCATCAAATCTGATGCCGTAAGGTCGGTTTTTTAATGAGCAAAAATAAAAAAAAAAATACCCGACTACTTACGCTATAAGTAAGGGTTAGTTTTTACGAAACTTTTGCATTTGAATTGCGTGTTAATTTAAATAGTAAATGCGGCAAAAGTTGATTCCACAGGGAGTTTATATCATAGTAACATACGTAAATTAAGATAACAACAAAAGCTTTTATTAATACATTCCGATAACGTTCTATCTGTTATGTCTTTTACTCATAGCAAGATCACAAAGATCTAGAAAAATTAGGAAGTAGGTAGCTTCGTAAAAAAAAACTTCAGAATTAAAAAATAAAATGGGTTAAATAGCTTAAACTAATAGCCCAGTTAATTTAATTAAACTCTTGTTCACAGAACTTGCACTCACTAATGACCGTAAAGGATTTCGGTCTTAAATGTGCGCTACAAATCTAAAGAGGAAATAATAATGCTAAGAAAAGATGCTGGCTTAGCTCAGCTATTTTCCAGCTCAGTGTTCTAAAGAATTAGTGGGGTTTTTGCGGTTTGCTTGTTTAATTTACTCTTACTGATTTAGAGAAAGAAAGTGTAGCTAAATCGTTTTAGGTCACGAGTATCAAGAATTAGGTTGAGTTGCATCATCTTATTTTAACCGTAAATAATAACAATAACCGGTGCTTTTTGTATGGAGTTTGACAGATTCTTGACGTTTGACAAAGTTAAGGGAAGATATAATATTTTAAACTATTATGTTGCATTTTTTACTATAAAATTATCACTTCACGGGATTTCTGCCCGCGACCATGACTCGTGCAACCGAGCCGAAACGTCGAGAGGGTAAATATTATTTACCGTTAAAATAGATATTGTTGCAATAAATCCCGTGAAGTGATAATTTTAAGGGAAGATGTTGCAACTCAGCCTTAGAAATTCAATGTTGCAGCTTGCTTAAAAAGCGATGAGTTTTTGATATCAAATGTTACGAAATTGATACTTACAGGGACAATCATAGTTTATTTTGGTCTCTTTAGCGTTTTCTTCTATCGTTGGGGTTGTAACTCAGACAGAGTCTATTTAGCTATATTTAGGTATTACTTAGAAGCATAAAAACCTTACGATACATGTATAGGCTAAAATTAGTGCCTTGTTTATTTTGAAACCTAAGAATAAAACGCCCGCCACTAACATTATTTGAATAGTCACTCTGTCAGAGTGCCTAGAATTCAGGCAATAAAGCATCCTTGAAAATTTCTTAGAATAGATGTGTATTTTCATTACATTTGACACTGTGATCTGAGTAGGTACTCAGTACCCATGGGCGTGTTGACTTTATAAGTTGAATTTCTTTATGATTGGATTAGAATAGAATAGAAAACTTTTTATTTGAAAGAAAGGTATACAAGCAGGCAAGATATAGATACAAACAGAGAAATATACAAGTGGACAGTTAACTGCTTGTGCCCCTCTGACAAAAAGGCACCCGCTAAGCGTACACCAAGACCGCCAGGCTCGTCTTGAAACTGATTTTCAGCGGGGGTCCTCTGTTGTCACGGCGTACCCCTGCTGACGGAGATGCAAGAGGAGAAAGGAGACCACAAGTCTGGCACCAGGGAGAACACAGCAGGGATTAGACCTAGTAGACTATAAAGAGACGCCCCAATAAAGCAATACCTATTTTAGAATTCTGCTTGTAATAGTACCTTACCATATAAAGTTGCCAAAATTAGGTCTTTGATATGCAAATGCAAGGAAACTCACAAAAGAAAAAGAGAGAAATAACTCTTCCGTATCACAATAAATACAAAAACCATCTGGTGATATCTTTTCCCCATAAATGGCTCTTTTATGTAATAAACACTTTGGCTTGTGTCCAAAACTTGTATCATTGAATATGCGGTTTCACAAGGTTTCACCCCATAATGTTTACGGTATTTCTTTATGCGTTTGTCTAATAAAAATCTACATTACAATAACTATAGACCAATAGGAAATGGCTGCCATTTTAAAAATTGAACTGACCAAATAGGCTAGTTGCCTAAAAAAATTTTTTTAGTCCGTAATGTTTAATATCAAAAAATATTGGACACATATATTTTTATTTGTCAATCTAACAAATAATTACATAGTTATGGTGCGTTGAAGTTGCGCACGACGTCACAACGTGCGGCATTTTTAAGCAAGCGTTGATGTCACGGGCCTCTTCTTATGAACTTTGGGGCGCTTTATCTCTTTAAATTTTCATTAGTTTGAAAAAGTGAAAAAATACGTGTAGAGTATTTTTTGATAAGTTAAATGACGGACTAATTAAAACTCTTGCTTTTTGACCCAGGCAACATCCCCATTGTGGCTTGAATCAGTGTTCAAATATTGACTTCGAGCATTTTTAGTATGTTTAGATCTTAAGAACTCTCTATGTTGAGTACGCAGAACTGACGGCCGATGGGGCAGCAAGGTTCTGGAGTGGAGGCCTCGTACCGGAAAGCGCAGCGTAGGACGTCTACCCACAAGGTGGACCGACGACCTCATAAAGGTGGCAAGAAGGCGCTGGGTGCATGCCGCCACCAACCAGACATTGTGGAAATCATTGGGGAAGGTGATGATGATGATGACTAATGACTATATTAAGCTCCTGCTATACCAATAGTTCCTTAATGTCACATCTGTTCTGTTTTATTTTAATAAACCAGATGCCAAACGAAACCCTACTTTTGTAGTCGCTAAACCGCTGGAATATTAACTGCTCCAAATTAGTGTACAAAGCAAAGAATCCAAGAAACGGAGTCTTGTCTGAGCTTACACATAGTTAATTTACGATTGTTGGTAGCGGTCTCTTGAATCGCGTCCACTTTTAATATTACACAAGAAACGTGGCGCGGCTGTAATAATGAAGTGAAATATTCAACAGACACCGTCTGGAGACCTCACCTCGTCCCAAACTGCGAGAATGGCTGTATTCAAATTGTTAACTTTTACTGCGATTCGAGAGTAAGTGCAAAACGGTTTATTTTATGATTATGAAAATAGGATTTGGTGCCTAAAAAAAAGAAGAAACTGACAAAGAATATAAACGTAGCAAGACATACCTTTGAATGAGCGTTCTCGCATCTCTTCAAATAAGAAACTGCTTAAATCACATTTTTTCTTTTTTTTTGTTATCTCATTATGTAAACCCTAAAGGGAAGTGTGTCAGAACAGCTTGGGCGACCGAGTTTTTGACGCTTTGAAAAACTTTCTGCCAAATAAGCACGCATGCGGGCAAACCCGTACACAGAGGCTGGTATGTCCCTGAAATAAAATTTTTAAACTAGCATAGAACACAGAATAAGCCCGCCACAGACTCGCATCGTTGAATTTTTGAGGGCCCCGTGTGAGTCGCGCCGCATATTTCGGATGAATCTGCGGGCCGTAAGGAAAAAAGAAAACTCATTTACGTAACAAATTTTTAATCTCTTATGTTCTGGCGCCGACACCTCGTATCACTCAGTGTTCGCGTTACGGAATATTTGATTACATTACGTTATGGCGGCATTAGTAGGAGTGCTACCTTTTTTAATTGTGCACGAATGTTCTGTGGTGTCGGGTAGCAGTAATTTTAGAGTCATTAAGGGAATTATGTTTTAAAACCATTAAACGGGAATTGGATTGCGTAATTTTTCTATTAAAGTAAATGTTTTTATTCTGGTGCTATCAACGATTACTTTGAAACAGAATTGCTGTATCAGTTTGCCGCAAAAATACTTTCCCCATATTTATTGCGATTGCGACAAATCTTACTTGAAAGTTTGAGTTAAGTAGGCAATTAGTATGAGTTTAGAACTCTATATTTTACATGATTAAAAAAAGACTACACCACAAACTGCTTATTTAAATCCGTCCCTGAAATTGTCAAGGGGTTAATATTTTAGTCGGCGCCAGTTTTCGTGTTTACATCGACATTTTAGTCCCAACTTATTTAATTAAAA
Source organism: Ostrinia furnacalis (assembly GCF_004193835.3). Classification (NCBI taxonomy): domain Eukaryota; kingdom Metazoa; phylum Arthropoda; class Insecta; order Lepidoptera; family Crambidae; genus Ostrinia; species Ostrinia furnacalis. Next base: position 171,000 of record NW_021135625.1, on the reverse strand, counting down.
CTAATTCTCGGTTCCTACGCAAACGAGTTAAATGACGTCAAACGTTCCAAACAACGAAAGTTGTATCACAAACCTTTGCGTGAAACAAAAAACATAGTTTTAGTAAGTTACGTCATCATCATCAGGTCATTTAGGTCCGTATTCACAAACGATACTTGCTTAAGTGAAGCAGCAAATCGAACACACAGCGTTGAATAGAGCTCTGTGATTGGTTCGTATGTCACCCTGTGCGTCCACGCGCACTGTGAGACCTCATAGTAATGTTTGTGAATACGGGCGTGAGTCTCCTCTGTAGTAACACGACCCTCTCTAATTTCCCAATGGCAAATGAAGAATTTGGCCCACAATCCCCACTTGGACGAGCAAATTACCCTCTCATTACTCAGTCATCGGATCTAAAACTCTTCTCTATAAACTTCACAACAATTTTAATAACTTGAAAAAATCAAAGTATAAATTGAACCCGCGACCCTTCGCTTGCTGGGCGACTCCGCTACCGCTACTTGGACAATGGATAAAACCGTCAAAAAATCAAGTGTAATACACTGTTACGGCCAGGGTTGCTTATTAAAAATCAAAACATACAGGTCCCGAATATTCAAGGCCTGTAAAACACAGCATAAGAACTCCAACTCGTTTTGTCGTGTATTCTTTCCTCCGACATCAACAATGCACTAAGGCCCTTCATTATACACATGTCTCGGCGGTTCATTATCCATACGATTCCTTTTCGAGCCAGCTTTTAGCCCTCACACTGGGAGCCACTCAAAAATTCATCGACCGTCTGCCTCCTTGAATGGGTTTAGGGCGGGGCTGCACGATTTGCCAGAATCACCGGACACCGTGTGCAACTGCCTTCAAAAGAGTTTTAGCTGACCTATATGGCCGTGGATTTTCAGTTCCATTTGGCACTTCAGTGGCAATTACCTACAACACACAAAGAACTGGTCCAAATGTAAACTTTGAATACTGTTTACATAAAATATTTGGAAGTCTTTTTTTAGATGATTCCTCGACATAGACTACTTTGATGCATACCCGATGATAATATTAATTTAAAATGTAAGCAACATTTAATGTGTGTGAAACGTGGAAGGTCACCAAGGTTATCTCGCACCAGCTGCAGGTCTTCATCAACCGCTGCCTTCGCCGAATTCTCGGCATATACTGGCCCGAGAAAATCTCCAACGTCGAGCTATTGGAACGCTGCCACGAAATTCCGATCGACCAGCAGATCAAGCGCCGCAAGTGGAACTGGATTGGCCACACTCTCCGAAGGGACCCCGATCACATCCCTAAGCAGGCTCTGGATTGGAATCCCCAAGGAAAACGCAAACGTGGTCGACCCAGGCAAACTTGGCGGCGCACTGTAGCGGACGAGGCGAAGAAGATCGGCAAGACCTGGAGCGAGATCAAGCGAGAAGCTCAAGACCGAACGAAATGGAGGACTGTTGTGGACGCCCTCTGCCCCATCTAGGGGACATAGGACCATAAGTCAAAGTCAAGTTAGTCAAGCAACATTTAAAATTAATAAAAGGTGGATTTTTGATCTAGTGAAGCATTTGGGCTGCGCACAATCTGTCGTTGTGAAAATCCTTAGAGGAATGCTTTGACCAGCAAGGGCTTGGCTAAAACGAAATAAAATCAACATGTCATTAAAAATCCGTTACACATTTAATTACGAGTATGAACAAATTCAAACACATAATATAGCCAATATCGGATACTCAACATAGGAATTGAGTATCGCATAAAATCGAAATTCCTGGATACCCTATTTTTTGGAGATGGCACGCCCGACTTCTGCTCTTGGTAATCTGCTTAATAAGTAATCCTGTAGGAATTCTTATAGGCAAACCGGGATTGGCCTCGAGTTAGATAACGCTGGTGTGGCGGAGAACAGAAAATTAATATCAGATGTATTAAAAGATTTTCGTTTGAGATATGGTAATAACTTCGTAATATTTGAGGCCAATATCAAGTAAGAAAAGAAACTTTTGCTGAAATAGACTTCAAACCAAAAACAATAGAGTTAGGCTATAAATTATTTTGGCATTATTAAAATTATTGAAATCCACACCGAAACCACTAAAGCAAGTTTTATTAATTATACTTAATAGCTTTTTAAACCTTTGATATACATACAACCTTTTTTCGCAGAAAATCTTGAAGAGCGGTGTAGAAAATGAAGGTTTTCAAGACGAAACTCATTTCCCAATTATATGTATAATGACGTAGATATGTAGATAAGTATGTGAAAATCCTAATAATAATGCTTTTTGGATGTGAAAAATGTTTTTCTGTGTCAGATGAGATCTTTATATGGCAAGGCCGTCTGCAAACTAGTTGAATATAATATAAGGTTTTAAACTTTCACGTTCCATATCAACTAAAAATAAGACACGGGTCTTGCTTGTGACCACGGCTACAGCATCGCAGCCAAAACGTCAAGCCGTGAGTACATAATGTAACTCATTCATAAACGTTAAGACCCGTGTTTTAATATTTTAGTTGAATATATAAAGCATTATCTATTACAACATAAGTGCCAATATTACGTCTAATCAAAACCAAAAGCAAACACAGCGTTCCCATTAAAGCCTGTTTGTTTGTTAATGTACATGATTTTAATTACAGGATTGTAATATTAACTCTGAAATATTACATATTTACTTTGAACAATGACGGTGACAAATTATGAATACTTAACTACTACTATGAATACATACTTACTTGTGCTTAAGCACATTTACATTCAAAAACAGTTTAGAACATATTTTATTACTAACTACCCGCCCCGGCTTCGCATGGGTGCTAAGTATACACATAAACCTTCCTCATGAATCATTATATGTATTTAAAAAAAAACGCATCAGAATCCATTGCGTAGTTTTAAAGATCTAATCATACATGGACCGACGATCTGGTGAAGGTCGCGGGAGGTACCTGGATGCAAGCGGCGCAGGACCGATCTTTGTGGAAATACTTGGGGGAGGCCTTTGTCCAGCAGTGGACGTCTTTCGGCTGAAACGAACGAATCATACATAGGGACAGACAGAGGAAAGCAACTTTTTTTTAATACTATGTAGGTAGTGACTGTATCGATAATTACAGTTGATATTTGAATAGTCTTCTTTTTAATTGCTGGGTTGCGATGCAGTCGCGAAACTGTCAAATCCGCGTTTGTATCGCTACCAAAACTCGCAATGTGTAAGCTGCCTAATTTTGACAACGTTAGACCTTCTGTATCATATTGAGCTTTGTCAGTATTTTGCCGAATCTGATTGGTGTCGTCCCATTGTTTTCGGTGACGCGTCTCTTTGTAGAGAGCACTAATTGACGTCACCGTTTCAGTCTTGTGTTTGACGGCTGTAATGAAAATTCGCCAATGACGAACATTGAGGACTATTAACAACTGTTACATTTATTGATTATTGGTGAGTCAATTAGAATGATGATTCGGCTGGCTATTGTACGATTTTATTGTTAGTATCATGTCTCAGTAAGGTTGTGACGATTGATACTTTAATTAAGGTAATGTTAATTGAAACGTTGAAATAAATACAGAATAATATTGATAGGACATGTTATTTTGAAACGTTGTAGAAATTATTTTATGATCTTTCTATCTAAATATAAGAAATTAAATACTTTGCAGCCTTTGTTTCTGATATTTCAATTTAAATCTTTTGAACATACGTAACTATGCCGTATCTACCTCTAAACCTTCTTTTTAGGTTTCCTCATGCGGGTGAATACGGCAACTTCAGCTTCGGTCAGGCAGAACTTGAGGCTCAAAGTAAAAAAGAAAAGTTGTAGGGCCTTCAAGTGCCTGTTTACGTGCTTGGGCCTGCATGTAGACATCCTTAGACGTCGTTGTGTCCTCTTAAAAAAAACCTCCAACAGAAGCGCACTGATGTCGTAATTACGAAATTTTCTTCTAAATTCGCACCGCACTTTACGCCCTTTTCTGTAAGCAGTAAGAACTAAGATGCACTAATGAGGACGTCCTTTGTTTTAGATTTTGGTTTCAACGAAATCTCTCGAAAATCCTTTGTGTAAAAAAATCTTCAGTCTGCACGTGAGAGCCCTTGAACGTGTCATCAACCTCATGGATTTTTTTTAATCCAGGCTCGTATGAAGACGTATAAGGGTTGATTGCATAGCATCTTGTTTGGTTTCGAAATGATCTCTTTTGGAATAAGATAAAATCTGAAACTAATAACTTATCTAATATCGTTTTCCCTTATAGTATTTAACCCTTAAGTATTTAACTTAAAGACTGAATTTGCAGTCGAGTAATTTTCAATCTAATTTATATTACACCCATGACCCTTATTGAAATTTCAATTTGAAAACTTTATTAGTTTATAGCCTCTTTTCAAAACATATAGCTTGCACTGTATGTACCTATTTACCTTATTTTTAAATGCCCATAAAATTTTAAATTCTCACTACGTGTTAAAATCCTACTCGTAATTACGCTCATATCTCTATTTTCTTATCTACACATAATAAAAAGCGCTGTAAAATAAAATAAAATTCCTTCATGATAACCTATCTCCGCTTTCCAAACTAATTACACCGAAGCATTACGATGTAGGTATACCTTAATTGGAAAACACTGAGGAAGGTAATTAGGCGGCACTTAAGAAGTTACGATCCCCTTTAAAGGTTGTGTCAGACGACAGAAAATACTTTTTATTCAAAATGTAGCACTTAGTTTCCAAGAAATTCTGGAAAAATAGGCGGGTAATTTCATTTGGCACTTGAATGTTATTTTGCTTGTACATCTAAGTTAAAAGAAGAAAATATGTTTTGGAAAAGACGGATTCGAAGAAACTGAACAAAGCTGTGATGTTTCATCAAGCTATTGGTCTATGTAGAATATACTCGTAGAAAGCTCTTTCGGCTATGTACACATGACAGCGCATCAGGCTACCCGTTTTTGTTGCAAACTTAATAAATTTAAAAATAAATTACACGTTTGCGTCGATTGCAGGTATTCCTAGTAAGATATTATTATGTTCTTATTTTTTGTATAGAATCTAGGCTCTTGACAATAACTACAGTCGATGCATTATAGACTAAGGGTGGATTTGACCAAAAAATAGTGAATATTTTTCTCAGAATAAACTTGTCATTTTGACATACTTATTTCCCATACTGAAACCTTCAGTCACATTCTTTGTTTTGTTCGTGCCAAAAAAATACATTATAGATTTTAGAGGAATACTATGAGTCTATAGTCACCCTATAGGCAAACCTAAATGCCAAAACGTTATTCCACGGGTTGTTGATTTGCGAAAATTTATGCACCCGACGTCTCTCGACGCCTAACTCACTCGATAAGTCGAACCCGAATCAAATTCACACACGGATGAGTCTGAAATGAAAAAAGTCCGCTTTTTAGGGTTCCGTAGGCAAATAGGAGCCTTATTTGAGCACCTCGCCGTGTAAAATACCACGTAATTTGAAATAGTGTTGGTTTTTTTAGTTCCTTATTATTACCTAACGACACTATTGATTGATTTGAGAAGCTCAGCATTATTAAAACGTGTGATGGGCGTGTGGTATAGTGTAATTACAACGGTACCCTCAGAATAACTCTCGTAGTCAAATAGTACTCGCACACATTCGATTTCAACTTTCGAACATTCGAATTCGATTATACAGTGTGAGTCACGTTAAAGTGTACATATGAAAAAAGATGAAACTAGACCTATTTTTATCGACAAAAAAGAGGTCAAAAAAATTTTAAGATTTTTTTTAATTTTTTTATAGAATTTTGTTTCTTCCAATTACTTATTGTAAAGAAAACGTAATAACTTTTAAAATAAACGGTATATCCTGATAAAATAAAAACAGTAATAATGCTAAATAACAGGCGATACTAAAAAAAATACATAAAATACACAAAAAAGGTCAACAAATAATAAAAAATAATACTTTTTGAAAAAAATCTGCTTTTAAATTCGTGTTTTTTTTGTTATTTGTTAAATTTCTCCAAAAAATGCCCCTATAACCGGTGGTTTTTATTACTTTGTATTATTCTCTATCGTATTACCTTCGTAAAACCAAAAATCGCATGTCTCTATCCCTATCACAACATTTGCAATGATCGTTTGATCTAAGCCTCTCCGGGCGCGCCATTTAACGCTTCGTTAACAACGAAACTGAAGATGGCTCTAGATTTGTAATTTTGACAAAGACAAGTTAGATTTCAAATAAAAACAAAAGATTTCGAAGTAAAATAAGCATTTTAGTTAAAATTAAAATTGTCTTTACCTGTAGCGGAGAATAATTTTGTGGCAGGCCATTGTTCAAACGATCATATCAAATGTTGTGATAGGGATAGAGACATGCGATTTTTGGTTTACGAAGGTAATACGATAGAGAATAATACAAAGTAATAAAAACCACTGGTTATAGGGGCATTTTTTGGAGAAATTTAACAAATAACAAAAAAAACACGAATTTAAAAGCCGATTTTTTTCAAAAAGTATCATTTTTTATTATTTGTTGGCTTTTTTTGTTTATTTTATGTATTTTTTTAGTATCACCTGTTATTTAGCACTATTACTGTTTTTATTTTATCAGGATATTCCGCTTTGTTTAAAAGATATTACGTTTTCTTTGCAATAAGTAATTGGAAGAAAAAAAAATCTATAAAAAATTAAAAAAAATCTCAAAAATTTTTTGACCTCTTTTTTGTTGATAAAAATAGGTCTAGTTTCATCTGTTTTCATATGTACACTTTTACGTGACTCACACTGTATATGTCACCGTGAAATAGTGAATTCCGTCAGATTATAATCTGACGTAGTTAAATTACAATCTAACCTAACCTAACCCACTGTTAGTTTACAATCTAACGCGTTATATTATAAACTGACAGAGTTCACAATTTCACGTTGACATTTTTACGACACAATAACAACAACCATATTTATTCGTGCTCAGGGCACGGAACTCTTCAAAAGTACTATCCCGTACTTAACCGATTTTTTCCATGCTGTTTTGAAGATCCAATCGATACCGTCAAAATGCGCGACTGGTATCTCCTGACTACTCTATTAGAGGCTGGATTTGAATTTGTAGAGAGCATGCCAATATTCGAAATTTAAATATTTTTAAAATTCAGTTTCAACCTCAAGTAATTACATTTTTGATCCATGTCAATAACGCGATTGATATGTAAACGATTCATTTGTTAGATTTCCAAAACTAGGTACACATGGCCACACTGTTAACTATCCATTTCCATTTTTGCTCTCGCTCTCATCAAATAGTGATTCTTTGCGATAGACGGCATGACAGGCAATGGATAGTTAACACTGTTGCCGATGGTACATACTTTATTAGATGAAGGAATCAAAGTACCTTATAACGTCTTTGTCCAGTTTCATTTATTTGCTATTAGTTATTATAGCTTGATATTTAAATATTTCAAAATCTAGTGTGACGTCAATGCACCGCAAGATGGACGCGTACGCAATTTTGACCCACCTAACGAAGACTTGTATCATCACTACATAGTATAAAATAAAGACGCTTTCCGTTGTCTGTCCCTATGTATGCTTAGATCTTTAGAACTACGCAACGGATTTTGATGAGTTTTTTTTAATAGATAGAGTAACTCAAGAGGAAGGTTTATAGGTATAAAACATGCATATTATAAAAGAGAAAAGCCGGGAAATTCCATTGCAACCGTGCGAAGCCGGGGCGGACCGCTAGTTCATAAATAAAATATCACTTGCACAAACATTACAATGTCTACGAGACAATTTCAAGACAAATGCCGTATCACAACGCCTCTGTGGTTTGTGGTCAGAGAGACGTACCCAGGGTGTCCTCAACCCGAAGGCTTAGGTTCAAATCCCATATGAGGCTTACAAAAAGGTTTTAGACCTTAACGCTTTGAGGTGGCGCCCAGTTTGGTTAAACATGCTTGTATAAGCTTCATTTCTTATCTAATAAGATAAGTGTTTTAGTGCCTTGGGTAGAGGACAAAAGCTTATTTCTTAACAAGACATGTTTTAGAGCTTCGGATAGATGACAAATGCTTTTCCTTCTGGTTTCTTTTTGCTTTATTTAGGCACTATTATTTATATAATTAATAAACAGATTTTCACAAACAAAATATAAGTTATTGCTGCTCAAATATTTTGAGTTACCTACTTTTGACCTAGTTTGAAATTATTGGGAAATGTAGTTCCAGGTATATCCTGGCTATGTTTAACCTATTTAGAAATTATCGGTAAATATAGTCATTCAGGTAACTACAACATAGTGGCTCGATGGCCTAATCAAGTAATGAATTATTCAGCTTCAATTAGATGGCTACTAATTTGTCTAATGGAACGATCGGTTCAATTGCGATGCGATTGTATGATTGCTATGTAATTATTGACATTTAAACTAAAATCCTTGTAATATCCTCGATTGAAGAGATCATAATAAACATGTAAGTATATGAAAAAGTAATGAGCAGTAAGTTTATTGTAAGCTTTTGTAAAAAAAAAAGTTATAACATTACCTACGCAAGGCAAAAGAACAACTGGAACAACGCAAGTAGCTGTGTTTACTAAAATGCTAATAATAGTTGTAAAAATGTTTTTGTGTAATAAGAGTAAGTATTCACTGAAATTATTCCGATTGAGTACATAATACATCAAAAAGTTTATGATAACAATGATTGGTCATCTACTATTGTATTTGACAAATTGTTTCCAACCAGACATTTCTATGTTACATGAATAATATGTGTGTGACTATGACACGTCCGGCTATTATGGGTAACCAGCAATCCGGAAACAGAAAAGAACACTGTTATATAATCTCCGATAAAGCATAAACTTATACAGCCATGCATGATGTAATTAGGATGCCACGTATCAGCGGTGGTGACAAAGCAGACGCCGCTCTTAAGTTTGGCAAGAGGCGACAGTCAGCGTCGCTGTGCGTACAGACTTTGAATAATGGCTTACAGGATTCTAAAATGGTATGATAAGTATTAGAGATCTTTTTTTAATCATTATTACTTGACATATTAAAAGTTTAGAGACTATTCCTGCTTCTCGCTTACACCACTGCAACCTAGAGATTGAGTCTAGAGCGCCAAGAGAAATCCAACCAGTCCTAGTTGGCTATCTTTTGTTTTTGAGATCCGGTATGATATTTTACTTTTGCGTTGCGTTTGGAATATTAACTAAGTAGGTATTCTGAATTCGTAACATAGGTAGCATCTGTCAGTAGTATTGTAGCTAACAAACGAGTAGATATATTGAGTTTCTTGGTATCATAATTATACGAAAAGGGAAGGTTTGAAGGTCGCCCAATCGCTGGACCGATCAGGTCAAAAACTCACTCTGTCCACTCCACGAGTGTACAAGAATGCGAGATGAATGGCGACGGATTGAGAAGCTTGCCACCAAACCAGGAGTGATGACCTTGACACTCAACCAAGAGTGTAGCGACGAAGAGAATAATAACGTCAATTACAATCACAAAAGATGCCGTATGGTTTATCTTGCTGTCTGACTCTGTACAATTCTCTTGCCCGTACTATGCACGCGTCCCGGGACTCGAGGGCCGTCTCCTGCTGTAGGGTGCTCGACCTTCCTACATAAAGGGAGCCTGTCCTAACTCCATCTCGGCTCACTCGCCGTATTGATCACTGGTGTGCCTGTGACGTACCATTCAGAGGATAAAACTCAATTTAGGATTAGACATTTTATTTTCCAGACTCTTAGGCCTGTATTAGATGTTTGAATTTAATTTTACAGACACTTAACTATTTTCAATTATCACAAAACATGGTTTAAAACACCATTCACATCGTAGTCATAGATTCTATGGATTATGTTCAGTGACTGATCTACAAAATTAAACCAATCAATAGCCTGAATCTGACGTCTTGTTTAACACGACTATGGAAAAGTGTGAAAGAGATATATATAGCCTGTTTTCAGTCCTTATATTTTCACTAATATTTTGCGTTTATGTTTTACGAGTCAAATGCAGTCTTACAGCAAAAATTCAGCCGCAACACGTGTACAGTGCATTAATCACGAAGCCAGTTTTATGACGTCATAAAAAACTGAGCTTTTATTCGAGAAATCAATTTCTTCGAAATAAAAAAAAAGTTAATAGTAATTTTATAGGACTGTTTTTATTTTGTATTACCTAACCAAGTTACAATATCTACCTACTAACAAATCTCCTTATCTTATTGCGGCATACAATTAATGGTTACACAATGAAAATACGCCTACGGAAATTTACGAGCATCATTTTGATTTTCTTTTTGAACATTCATTTTCTATCGACAATTAACGTTATTTCACTACACTACACTACAATTAACAATATTCACAAACCTAAAAATACCTAAATCAGTCGGTCAGATAACAGAAACTCCAAACAACAAAAAGTATCTCAATTTACAAATCATACTGATGGATAAAAGTAATTTACCTACTTAGGGTGGATTCGACCAAACAAGAGTAAATGTTAATCTCAGAATACAGTCAGTTTTGACATATTATTTCCCATACTGAAACTGTCAATTTGCCAGTTATAGGTACCAGGAGTTATTCTCGGATAAAAGTTTGGTCGAATTGGGTCGAATATTTCAATTTAGTAATTGAAGAATGCAGAGTTATTCGAGTCAACCTCAGGTCCTTTTTGTAATTGTTCGTGTTTCTCTCCACCTGTGTGTATCGACTACTTAACGAAAGTTGTCTTCCAGTCTATTGTGGTAGCTCTAAATTATTTCGATGAATTGTAATTAAATTTCGCCGCGTTCGCCAAGCCACGGTCCTAACTAAAATCGGCAATTGGCTAAACGAATTGTTTGTTTGCTCGGGCGATCGTGCGAATCTCCTTTTTGTTAGTCATTTAAATAGATTCGGCTATTTAGGTTGAGGATCGATACTGAGTCGGCATTTGGCTGGGGTTTTGGTAACAGTTTAGTAGAGATCTTGAATTTTGAAATTGAACCTTAAAGATAGATGTATAGTATTTGACCATTCATCATTCTCAGGTGACAATATCAGGAATTAGCCTAGTTTAGACACCAGTCTCTCGGAAAGGTTCTGTATTTGTAAAATTCTCAAATTGTATCCATATTTTTTTGTTATCTTTGTGAAGAGAAAATAAACATTTATTTATTATTATTAGATAGCTTCCATGTCACTACTGCTACTGTACTGTGGGTTCACTACTGTGGAACGTACTCCTAACATAAGCATAATATTCTGTGACAGTAGTTGGGGGAACGGACTACCGACCTGTGAGGCTGACAAAGTTGACTGATTTTCTTCCGCCACTTCTTCTCAGCACCAGCCATCATGTTGTCCTGAAGTGGTGGTAGGGCAAGCTATATTTGGGACGTGTATAAGTGCCCTGGAAAGGGTCTATGTACTGAATAAACTATTTGATCTGAGTCGGTAGTCCGACACTGACATCTAAACTATCTATAGACACCTAAGAATGATGATTGGTCAAGGACTTTAAACATTTTACCTATCTTTACAGATTTAGTCAGAATTCATAGTGGAGTGGAGTTTTCTCGAATAATTGCAACTAGCTTTTGCCCGCGGCTTCACCCGCGCGAAATTTAGTTTGTCACAGATCGTCTTAAATTAAAGCCTATATGTTATTCTGGGTAATAAACAATAACACTCTAAAGTTTCATCAAAATCCATTCAGTAGTTTTTGCACGAAAGAGTAACAAACATGTTCACATCCAGACGTCCATACAAACTTTCGCATTTATAATAATTAGGATTTTAAGCACCACAAATTAACTCTTATTCAATAGTTATTAAAAAAAGTTGTGTACGAGTATGCCAGCTAAATTGGCTTTTATTCATTGTATTTATAATAGTTTTGTATGCGTAATCAAAACAAGTCTAAAATTAAAAGCGATAATGTTGTAAAAACCCAAGTAGTGCAGTCACGTCCGTACTTATCAACTAGGTTCCGTACCCTAGTCACGAGTTTCACTTATAACTCATCGCGCCCCCTCCCTAAGGTATTATCTTCTTAATTACTATTTATTTTGTTGATAAAACTTGTTACTCTTCGGATACAAGTTGCGAAAGATTACAACAGAAAAAAAAATCTTAAATTTTTCAATGGTCTATAAACCTTACTTACTTATTTACCTAAACGTATCCTAAAGTTTTCTGTTACCTAACCAAATCATTATTGAAGCTTTATCATACGACTTAAATACTCTTATAGTCAAGTCAATTAATAAAAGTAAAGTATTTTTCTGTACTTATTAATCAAATAATTTACACCAATGCGCAATTCGCATGGAACATAAGTTTGACCGAGTCGGTCTAACTCTACATGTAATCGGTACACAAAACTTCCAAAAATACAACAATATTCATATTCACATATCTCATACTTATGCATCTGATAAGGGCCTCATAAAAACTACAAGAATATTACAACCCGCCATAACTCCGATCTAAAGGAGCCATTTACAAAATTCTATAATAACTAGACTTTGGCTGACATCACGAAATCGTACACCTTGAAATGGGAAGCCCCGTCTGTGGGAATATGTGACGTCACTGCTTCTATTTTGTCACAGCCTAAAGTTTTTACCAACTTTTCGGGTTAAATTTCCCAGTATGTAAAAGATTTCGCGGGGTGTTTTTTCGGATGTGTGCCTATGTTAAGTTCAGTAGGGACGTCTGCGGTGGGTGACATCTTCTAATATTACCATTTAAACAAGTTTTATGTAAATCTCTCCCGCCGGCAGCAGCTTATTTTCGGACTGAATTTTAATACGCGTTTTTCTTCTCCTCTAAAGGCGAAAGTTACAAGATCCCTGATACGGGCCTTAATAGGATTGGATGTTGTTTCAGAAGAATGATTTTACATTAATTAAATAAGTTTTCGTAAGGGATTCCCTAATTGCAATTATTGTATTGGAAGTTACGGCTTTGAGATTTAACTTTGCAGTTTTACCGATATTGAATGCAGATAGAATTAAGTGTTAAATTATGAAAAGTAGCATAGTAATAACTTGAACAAATATAATCACAATGTTAGATAATTTTCATCCAATAAGAGCTACCTTGAATCTAAGATTAAAACATAAAGCGATCTTTTTAATAACCAAGAAAGATATAAGATTTTTATGTAAGTACATATAACATGTCGCTGAAACCATGCCAGAGTAGGTACTGTCACTTAACTTAAAAAATAAACCTCTATAAAATTTCTGGATCAATCGATTCACCATTAACACGATCATAGTTATAAAACACATCCGTTCAAATATTTTAGAGATCCCTAAACTTTGGGTTCAAACGATAAATCCCAATTTCACGGTCCACATACATCAGTCAAACAGGTTAACTGCCGTGACATAAATCGCGCTTGAGTTCAGTATGTACAGTGAATTCAATATCCTTGCAGTCTTCGTATATTCCTACGTTTAGAACTAAAGTCAAGTCCAAAATCACAGCTTAAATAATACAGCAAGTACAGTACAAAGACTTTCTACCTACGGAGATGAAACTAACGTAATTTTAGATTCAAACAATCAAGAAACCAGTCCTTGCACTGGCATTAGATGACTTGAAAGGGTTGTTTGTAATAAAAATACTGTTAAACTCAAAAAAGAATACAGATAAAACAAAAAATATTCTGTTAGGTCACGCAACGAAAGTTGAGGCGAATCAGACAGGATACGCAAGACGTCAATGCGACAAGCGTTTACAGATACAAATTGTTTGTGTTGGTTGCTTCTATTCCAGCTGCTGACCTATAAGTGGCAACTGAATAAAATAACTTTATTTTGAACACTTAACCAGTTGTGCAACGTACAGAGATACTGGATAGCTTTGAACGTTTCTAAATAGCTACCCGGTGGTACACCTCAAGACATACACTAACAAATTTATTGCCTACCAGCGACGTTGTGTACGTACTTTAGAACCCATTCCGTTTGAATTTCACGACCATACAGTTACAATATAATAGTAGTATGTATTAAACTATGTAACGAACATAAGGTTCCTCTTTTGATGTTGAAATTGAAAATAAGTTCACGTAATAAGAAAGACTCGTTCACGTAAAAAGCAAACAAAAGGCAGGTATTTGACCGCAATCACGTCTGTTTTAAATAAGATGATGTCTAGGAATTATCCTATCAATTGCCTGCTCAGTAAATGACAATTTCACACTCGCCTTGAAGAGGCTCAGATTATAGTGTTCGGGAAAGATTTCAACCAATAGGCAGCAAATTCTAGTCCCAGTTTGTTGGACTAGATAGTGCTGTGAATATCCAAAAAGTTCCAAAATAATCTTACAAAACCCAACTAAAAACCAGCCAGTTACATTCCAAACGGCTCTATATGAGAGTATAGTCCAGATTTACTGCTCAGTTAAACTTTTTGCTATTCCGAAGTTTTGTTTTACGCGTGAACTTTTTTATTGCCACAACGAGTTCCTATAACTCAAACTGCGTAACGTGCCGTCGCCAAAAGCGATTCGTGTAATGGTTTTTCTGAACACTTCCAAAGGATTTACAAGCACGTTAAGTTAAACACTGTAGGATCTTATCCAGTTGTATTTAAGGCGATTTTACAATGAAAATGTAAAGTGTGATGTGCTGTCGTCTGTACAAAACAAACATTTGAAGCTATGTGCCAGAAACTAATGCTTTTACTGTCTACAGTAGATGGTTATCAAACCATTCATTCAACTTACAAAAGAATGTTTCTATTTAGTCAACAAGAGGTATACTCGTATAAATGGATCAAATGACAATAGGCGCAATGGGTGTCCTTTTGTCACATTCATAGTGGATTGAGTGTGCTTTATATTGATTTAATAATAATATAGACATTTTCATTTGTAAAGAATAAAACTAACAACTCTGACCTACGACGTAATCACCTTTACCTTTACTTAAGCAAACAATATGGTTTGACAATTTTTTTTCTTTGTTTTAGCGTTGCAATTTTTTCAATTGAATTTCAAAAACCAAGAGCTGTTTGTGTAACTAAAGTTTGATGGAACATGTCCAATAAAATTTTAATATTTTTCAATGGTTGATGAAAGTTTCTTAAACTGCATTTAAAAATATTCTCAGCGCTATTGTGTAATTCTCATTCTTCAATCGTGAAAGCGTAACTAGTTCTACTGTAGCAAACGAATTAAATGCAACGTACTCGCAGAATGGCCCGTCTTTTCGGGAATGCGAGTCACGCAGTGACAAACAGTCCGAGTTGCATGCATTTGTAGTAATGAAACTGCACTTCTAACTAAGGTTGTGTGATTTAAAAAGTTAAATATTGGGAAATACAATTTTCGGATTTAACTTGGCTATTGTTAGCCAACATATTTCACAAATTAACATCATAATTTTAGGGTGAATTGTGTCTTGTGACTTGTTTAACATCAACCACGTGCTAAGTAGGTACACATTGAAAGCTATTCAAAAATGTTATGAAGTAGGCTATGTATAAAATTAGATTATTCCTTAAATTGGTGAAAAAATTAAAACTTTACACGTCCAGTAGGCCTAAGATGCGCGCCGCGATAAGCGGTTATCACGCCATTTTATCGATTTTTCTATACATTTTAACGTAGATAAAAGTTATCACGGCGCGCATCTTAGGCCTACAGGGAATTTTACCTCTTCCACGGCTAGGAAACTCAGTCACTCTCATTTTGAAAGGTACCGTACAATATTTATACCTACCTTTTGAAGAGAGCTAAGCAGTTATAATATTCTAAATAATTATGTTATTTTTTTTTATATTTATTTTAGGAATTACAAACAAATGTGTTACAGAAATTAACTTATCTACTAGACTTAATATGTATTATTTATGTGGTAACACATCCCACTACGTAATCCACATATTGATATATGAAACCATGTAATATAGAGCGAGACAATTACAATTAAGGTAGGTACCTTTTAAACGCGGTGTAGCTCAACACCAAGAAGTAATTAATATTATGTTCAGACATTAATATTATGTTTTCCTAAATATGTTTTATTGTCACATCTACAATAATATTTTACGAACCATTAACCATATTGGTAGCTCCATTGACGAAGATTCTTCGAAAGCGATTCAAGAAATACAGACGAAGACAATTCAAAGCAAACATCTTCAATACAGAGATGAAGAGGAAAACTCAGATAGCTCTCTATCGAATCGATATCCCAAACAGTTTTAACAACGAAAAGGCAATACTTGCGCTCTTGCAAGCAGTCTGCAGCATTCTTAGGGTTAACGATAAAATTATAGAAAACTACGCAACGGTCGCAGTCATAAAGAATCGTCAACCTTGCCCGTGATTACAACTCCACGTGTTACAGTACCCAGCAATAAATATTGCACATCGACCTTTGGAAAGAGAATCGGTTAATTTCGGCTCGTAGAGCGTTATCTCTGTCGCACACTACCTATACGATTGACAAAACGTCATTGACAAAACATTATTCAATGAAAATATTGTCCGAACCCTTAGTATTTCTCTTCGACAAATACTTCAACACATTGTGAACCACTTTTCTTTCACGACTATAAAAGTTTTTAGCAATTTAATTCACAAAATCAATTGCACACATTTAAATAAAGTTTTTTTACACTTTGACAAAACGTCATTGTCAGTTGTTGTTCAAGTGCGACAGAGATAACGCTCTACGAAACCGAAATTAGCCGATTATCTCATTCTAAAGGTCGATGTGCAATATTTATTGCCGGGTATTGTACCTATTCTGCTATAGTCCCTATTACGTTTTTTCTCCGATGCATAGTCCAGTCAATTTACATTAACATTAGGTAAAAAATATGCTAACGGGATTTGAAAAAAATCATAAATACAACAATGGAGAAAAGACCGCCTAAATTGTGTCGTGTTATTTTGTATTTTTGAATGTTCATGTCTTACATGGTACACAGTAAAGCGATTTATTTCTTTTATTAAGAAAACTTCGCACAAAACAGTCAAAGTAAATTCAAATGAAAGGAAACGAAAATGAAACACAAAGACAACTTACACAAATATTCTAATGTTGTCACTTTACATCGACTGGTTCTATGCTGTTTTCGTACTACTTGCCCCTAATTGCAGACGAAACTAATAAGAAAAAGATAGTTGTGGAAATAACGACGCCTTTTACTGCGCGCAGAATTAGCTGCGCCATTGTTTTGAAATTTAATCTCACGCTAAATGAATTGTTCACTAGAAGTATGTAATAAAAGGATATTTAATTAATTAATACGAAATAATATGTATAACATTATTAGTAATTTATAAAATAGAGAGAATTATTTGTTATTTGTGCTGTTAATTACAATTCTCAATTCATTATATTATTTAAAACTGCAAAGCAATTATAAATAGAGAGAATAATACGAGTAACATTTACAGTCAAATTAGTGTCAATCAATCAACTGTGAAAATAGTCTTGCAATCAATTGGATAGTAATTTGCTCTAAAATGCTAATAGAAATGTTAATAAAAGCTTTAAATAATGCGTGAAACAGCTAAATATAATTTGAAAGGTTGTTTTTTTTTTTGTTGAGAAAATACAGATAAAGAACATGGTTAAACTAAAATAAAAGGTTCAAAATTCAGTTACAAAATCATTATACTTAGATAATTGATCGATCAACGTGGAAAGCATTGGGGGAGGCCTATGTTCAGCAGTGGACGTCCTATGGCTGAAATGATGATGATGGTGAGATAAATTGATTATTTTTACCTTTGTATGCGCCCGCTTAAAATGCTGATTTAAATGAATTAAATAAGGTATACATATCCGTTTACCCAAACTGACTCAAAAGAGAACGCGAACTAACCAACTGTGCTATTCAAAAACAAATGAAACGGTTACAACGGAGCTTAACTTTTAAAACGCTCCGTGGTGCGATCTCACCGTGATTTATAGACTAAATGCATAATGCAACTAGATGCAGTAGGTTCTATACTTGACTTATAACAGAGTAAATACAAATGAGTAGGTCATCTTCATAGAAACGCACCGAGCGCGGTTTGTATGTGAGCGAGCCAATATACGTATGCGGCGCGCACGCACACACTGACAAAATTCGGCGCACATCACCGCTAATCACCGCTAAATTTTGTCAGTGTGTGCGTACGCGCCGCATACGTGTTGGCCCGCTCACATACAAACCGCGCCCGTGCGTTCCTATGAAGATGACTTACTCATTTGTATTTACTCTGCTTATAATTAACGCATACTGATTATATCGAACCATAATTGTTCTGCACGGAGCTTCTTACGAGATCAAATCAGAAATGAGATTTGTAGGAAAACCAAAGTAGCTGACATAGCCCAACAAGTTATCGGGCAGAAAAGTTCTTGATTAGCGACTACAAGGAAATCCTTGGGTAGCAGTAGACGTCTCTTAGTTGAAACTAATAGCAAACTACCAACGCTCAAGAGGAATCCACATAATTGTCGTATTTCTTTTGCAACCGATGCGGGATAAGCGGATACTTTAAATTACTTCAAAACTTTATTATGACACATTACATAAACATTAAATCTAAATATGTCGGCCGTTTGATGTAGTGGTTCAGAACGGACTACTATGCCGAGAGGTCCCGGGTTCGATTCCCGGCCGGGCAGAAATTGAAATGATGAATTTTAATTTCTGTGACGGGTCTGGGTGTTTTCTATGTATAATATGTATGTATTTACAAAAAAAAAAGTATTTAAGTATTTTTATCCCGTCGTCTAGTACCCATAGTACAAGCTTTGCTTAGTTTGGGACTAGAGGCGCTGTGTAAAATGTCCAGGGATATTTAATTATACAGGGTGTCCCAAAAACAATGGATAACCCTGTAACCATCGATAGGCCTCGCCATGGTCTCCCTAACGTCCAATTTTGACCCCTGTAAAAATATCACCGTTTTCAAGATTTTTAAGTTTTTGTGCATTTTTAGAAAATTGCCACCTGCGATTACTTTTTCTCATGCCATTTCTACAAATGAGGATACTTTTCAATCTAGTTTTTTTCCTTATCACAAGGGATAGTTGGGCTATCAAAAGAAAAGATTAAAGTTCGACAAACTAGTTTAGAAGTATGAAAATTTTAAGAAATTGCAGAGAAGAAGGAAAAATTAATTCATTGTCTTGCACTTTTGATCAGCCGTCGTGTAAAAAAAATGTAGGAAGACCATCGTGCCCATTACCTTAAAAACTTCCTTGGTTAATCGAGATTCTAAAAAGGTATCACAAGCCTATGTATTCTGTATTATTTTTATCTTATGGCTACTTGAATAGCAACTAGNAAATTCCTACGCTAAAAATTATCCATTTGTATTTAATGCCACTATGCAGTCCTAGTTTAACTATTACGAGAAAAACTCATTTTTGCAGTTTTCATACTAGTTGCTATTCAAGTAGCCATAAGATAAAAATAATACAGAATACATAGGCTTGTGATACCTTTTTAGAATCTCGATTAACCAAGGAAGTTTTTAAGGTAATGGGCACGATGGTCTTCCTACATTTTTTTTACACGACGGCTGATCAAAAGTGCAAGACAATGAATTAATTTTTCCTTCTTCTCTGCAATTTCTTAAAATTTTCATACTTCTAAACTAGTTTGTCGAACTTTAATCTTTTCTTTTGATAGCCCAACTATCCCTTGTGATAAGGAAAAAAACTAGATTGAAAAGTATCCTCATTTGTAGAAATGGCATGAGAAAAAGTAATCGCAGGTGGCAATTTTCTAAAAATGCACAAAAACTTAAAAATCTTGAAAACGGTGATATTTTTACTGGGGTCAAAATTGGACGTTAGGGAGACCATGGCGAGGCCTATCGATGGTTACAGGGTTATCCATTGTTTTTGGGACACCCTGTATATTATATTATTAAATATACATATATGTACTATAACTCAAAGGTGCCTCACTGACTTACCGACTGACTGACTGACTGACTGACATAGTGTTCTATCAACGCGCAACCCAAACCACTGGACGGATCGGGCTGAAATTTGGCATGCAGGTAGATGTTATGACGTAGGCATCCGCTAAGAAAGGATTTTACGAAATTCCACCCCTAAGGGGGTAAAACAGGATCCACGCGTACGCAGTCGCTTGCGGCCGCTAGTTTAGACATAAAACTCAAACTTTTCAGGGTAGTAAACTTATTACGAGCGAGTCTTTTGCTCCAATCTCCATTACACCAAGGGGTTTCTCTATCCAAGAGGAACTATTTAAATGAGAATGTTGTCCTGATAGCGACTAGGGATGCGGGCGATCCATTATCAATTGAATTATTAACTGAGCCAGTTGGAAAATAGACGTTAAAATAGGCGCCACTGATTTCATTATAGCTCTTTGCGGTTACGCCTAAGTGACAGTTTGTGTTTGTCATATAGACCTAATTTGTGACTGTTATAAATTGGGAATATTGGGATATAGAATTTTTAGTATTTAGTTTTTTAGAAATTATTATTTTCATACTAACATACCTTCTCTCCGGACTCTGGGTGGACCGACGATCTGATGAAGGTCGTGGGAAGAGCCTGGATGTGGGCAGTGCAGGACCGGTTGTTATGGAAATCCTTGGGGGAGTCCAACAAACGAACGAACACATTTTTTTTAAAGATTATTAGCAATTTGTATTGCCCAAATTACTAATAGTCCCATTAGCCCCTCGTGTTAAGCTAAATAAGCTTGTGTTACGAGTGGGCTCACCACAATAGTCAAGCGGCGGTGGGATTCGAACCCGCGTTCCTCGGACCTCGAGTCGGCCACTCCGACCCCTTTACCGTTCGGGTATCGTGGCTATTACATTGTTTCCATTATACGAATTGTTATGAATTAAGTAGCTGTCTCACAGCATTTATTCTCGCGAAACACGAATGTGAGGCCCATATTATAAAACGACACTTAATTATGAATCCATACTTAAGATTAAATTCATATTTCAGCACCATTCCTTGCTCGTAATCTCCAAAGTCGCAAGTCACTTATCACCAAATCCAGTTTGTACTTTTTAACAGAAGTACATCAGACATAATTTTTGTTGCAAAATCGCCTTTATCACAAGTGAATAAGGTGTCACACACACCTTTAACAGCCGACTCCGGGGTATTAGCCGTGTGCCGTGTCACCGCGATGACTAGACGGTTACAATATAAGCAAAACATAGAACCGCACTCAAATGCCGACTTGTGGATGGGACGTATTGTGGAAGCGTTCGATCTGTTAATTATACTATTTGGAGTGAATCTGAATGTAGATCTTCAGTTACTCCGTGATCATGGCGCTTGCAACAGTGCCGAAATATCGGAGGCTCGTAAATAAAAAGTTACATGGTAGCAATGCTATAGATAAGTATTGTAATGTTAGTGACCATGAAAATTTAAAACATATAATCTGAATGTAACAGTATTGAGGCAAGATACGGAAGAAGCATTTTATTTGTACCACCAGGTCTCAGAATACGTGTAGATTTATTATAATCAAAATCGAAAATCAAAATCAAAATCAAAAATATTTATTCAGTTTAGACCACAAGTGGCACTTATGAACGTCAATAGAAAATAATAAAAAAAGAAAAGGTATCTAGCCCTTATGGGGCACTTTACATGNTAGGGGAATGTGAACAAAATTATTTTATCTACATTAAGTAAACATAAGCTATCAAAAATATTTAGTAGGTCTTTTTTGCCTACATTGCCCCTATTTCCTATTAAAATTACTAATGTGGTATTTATTGAGAACAAATAATTTGTTATTTTTCTCATAATTTGTAAATAGGAAGCACCCGGTAAACAGTGGTTGATTACACTTTGTCCCAAGTAACTATTAATAAGTTGGCCCATATTTTTGCCTAACTCATCACTGAACATTACTATGTATAGTTGTTAGGGTTAAAAGAGTGAAATTAAAGTTCGATGAATTCAAATTGCAGTGTTTTTTTCAGCTTTACCTACTCTAGGGTTGATGTATTTTTTTTTTCAAATTCGAATTATTAGTTTATTGTAAAATTACAGATACAACACTAGTAGAATCCACTATCTAGTTTTTGGTAAATTTTTACAAGTACAGAAATCCAAAAACGTTCGTAATAAATTCGAAGCTGCTTCACAAAAGATATCGAACACCATTGAATGCAATAAAACTTGGCTAAAAAAACAAATCCTTCGAGAAATTCTCGCACGTATCCACAATAGGGGTCCGTCCGTGAGTTTCTTAGAGCCGACGTGGACGGACATAAATTCCGGGACGCAAAGTGAACCAGCTGTTCCACTGTTTTGGGGAATAAATACGGATTAGACAGGGCGGTGTAAGGGCCCTTTCCTACAGGGGACATCCCGTTTTTTGCTAGTACTGTTTTTTGCAGCATTCCGTTTGGTACCTATACCTATAATAGGTACGTACGTATTTAATACTAAATAATCACACAAACATCCCATTTTCAATGTCCTGAAAAAACCGATCCGACGAATTTGCTATTCGGGTTTGTCATTAAACTGTACTAGTAAAAACATGATCCAGTTTAATTACAAGTATTGTTTAATAGAAGTGCTTCCACTAGCAGCTCCCAGCATATTTTTTTTGCAAACACGTTAGTGCAAAAAACTGTAACTGTACCTACAAAAAGTGGGATAGTGCTGTGTGAACACGCTAGTCCAGTTTTGCATGATCCAATAATGTAGGATACTGCAAAACTGCTTCGTGGAGACCACGGGCTGGAAGACGTAGCGTGGGCAAGCCTCCTACTAGGTGGACCGACGATCTGGTAAGGTCGCGGGAAGAGCCTGGATGCGGGCAGCGCAGGACCGTTCATTGTGGAAAACTTTGGGGGAGGCCTTTGTCCAGCAGTGGACGTCACGTGGCTGAAACGAACGAACGAGCGAACTGCAATACAGGACTGCCGTGGGAAAGGGCCCTTATACAGGGCGGTGTAAAGCGTAGTACACACAGCCTGAATTATTGATCGCCGCATACTTTGTTGTTAGGCCGTGCTAAGTTTGTCTTGAGCTTTCTTTGGGGATTATGAATCGAGCTTAACTTTTGGTTGCGACGCTTGGGATAGAACGTATTTGCACTTGCAAGCTTAGAATGGAACTTTTGAATTTTAGATCAAACGAATATTTTAATGAAAGAGACAATTTGAATTTAAATACTTGATCTAATAATAATAATCTCGTTTGCAATAATTAATTACCATAAGGTTCATATAACATAGTGCTATTTTCTCTTGCAGATAATTAATTTATAAAAACATTTTCTACTGGTTGGCGGTTCCAATTCCGTCAATGGCAAACATTCCTATGTGTGTCGAGACTTTTACGAGTTGGTTTTATGTATGAGTTAAGTACGTTTATATTTTTAGCTATTCGCCGTTATATTTTCTTTATTTTAACAGGGGAAATTATTGTGATTATTGAGAAATTATATTTAGGTACCTATTACTACTTATTTAAGCCTTTGTCAAACAAACAATAGAAAACCTAACTAAGCCTATTTAAGTCGCATTCTGTAGCTTTCTGATAAAATTTCCGAGAACAAAGCCAGCGTTTTTGAACGCCAAAAAAATCCCGCATTGAGAACTCCTCGCAAAACAACGTAGTAGACTAAGAGCTGGTGAACGCCAGACCTACGTCATTTAAGTAGAATTACAGTCTATTGAATATACAGAAAAAGCCACCGTAAAAGTTAGGCTTACGTAATACAATAAAAGCAGATGTTTTATATAATATTTGGGCAATAATTAGAAGTAGTTTCCTCAGCAGCCAGACCGTTTTGACGGTTCCAACTCCTTGCCAGACAGTTTTTTAAGGTAGCTGCCAAAGCCACGATGACCCAAACTTCATGATTCACCAACATTCTAATCTTCATTGGGAGCATACGCTGACAAACTTTCAACTTTTTTAAAATGACGTAGGTCTGGCGTTCACTAGCTCTTAGTCTATTGCCGAACTACGAGCAACTGCTACGCTGCTACGCGCTACGGCTACGGCGCTACGTGCCAAATAGATTTATTGCTACGCCGTAGACCCGTAGCAAGTTGGGAGCAATTAATAAAATTAACCCTGTTCCCACACTGTCGAAGTATAAGGCATAGTTGCAATTGTTCTAACCGCGTCTTGGGCGTAAGGAGTTTTAAAGAGCTTGCGTTGAGGCTGCTAGTTTCTAGTTAGAAAGTAAATAATACAAAAGACTTAAGTTTTAAGATACTTTTCGCCATGTGAGGCGGAAAAACATTTTTTTTTTGCATTGCACAAAAATATTGGAGAAAATTTCATAAGCATTGACGAATATCAACTAACAACTATATTATCATACTAGCGGCCGCCCGCGACTTCGTACGCGTGGATCCCGTTTTACCCCCTTCATCTATCTTACGCGGTTTAGATTTTTTCATACAAATGTTTTTTCCCGCTAACTCCCGTTCCCGTGGGAATTTTGCAATATCCTGTTGCAACTAAGCTTTAAGTTTACTAAGGTACCTGCATGCCAAATTTCAAGCGTCTAACTTAAGCAGTTTAGATTTTTCATACAAAAGGATTTTCCCGCTAATTCCCGTGCCCGTGGGAATTCCTAAGTATCCTATAACCTGCCCAGGAGTACGAATAATAATTGTACCAAGTTTCGTTAAAATCCGTCAAGTAGTTTTTGTTTCTATAAGGAACATACAGACAGACAGACAGACAGACAGACAGACAGACAGACAGACAGACAGACAAAAATTTTACTGATTGCATTTTTGGCATCAGTATCGATCACTAATCACCCCCTGATAGTTATTTTGAAAATATATTTCATGTACAGAATTGACCTCTCTACAGATTTATTATAAGTATAGATTTAGGCCCATATTTAAATCATAATATTATAATTGCCTGTTAATTATAATATGATTTTATCTAAAAACAAGTGCATTGAATTAGCAAAGTCTTTCTTTTAAAAGATATTAATGAATACCTATAAGACATCAGACAGAAAATAAACCTTTTATTCGAAGTAGGGATTACCCTCAAAATTTCCTTTTACGCAGTCTTAAAACCTCACTGCATCTGATTTCATTGGCTTATCCGCATTTACACATCCTAAAGTCCCTGCTTTGCTTGCGAGATGAGGTAATTAAAATCGAGTTAGTATTCAATCCTGTAACTCAATTTAAAACGTTGAACCTCCTGGACACCTTGGCTGCATATTAAAACAGCCAATCTTGTGGCTACCGCGATTGCAGTTAGATTCCTAGAAGTGTCGCACAACAAAGTATGTACATTTTGGCCATACTATATTTAGTTACATATTACATTTTGGCCGGCAACGCACCTGTAACGCCCCTGGGTCTGCGGGTGTCTATGAGCGACGGTAATCACTTACCATCAGGTGATCCGTCTGCTCGTTTGCCTCCTGTCACATAAAAAAAACATAATATAATTTAGTAAATACTTAGTCAATATACGTTGCACTGGTATCATCCTAACTGTAAGGTACTTACCTAATGCCATATTTCACAGTACAGCGCCAATACAGTTTCGTTGTAAGTACCTACCTAATAAACAAACTTCAATTAAAAACTGTAATTATTTTTTTATCGTTATGTAAGCAATCTTTAAAATTCTAAAATGTTCAATATGAGACTGAACTATTTCGCTTTCGCAGCAAAAATTACATTGTGAATAAGATTTAAGAATTTCCATCAGTTCATCACAAAAACAAGTAAAGCTTTAACTGGCTAGCCACTTCTTAATTTAATGTCGTTTCTAAAGAAATATGAATTCTTAATCAAATCAAATCAAATTTCTTTATTTGCTTAATTCCAGGTACATAAGTGGTCTTACATAGATTTGGTAGGTTTCACTAGGAAGCGTGCAAATATTAAAAAGAGTAGTAGACTTTATAATATCTATAAAATACCAACACAATAACAACATGTCATAATACATTAATTGAAAAACATGTCATGAAAATATTATGGTGGCTAAGGATATAGGGATCTCACATCGTAGTCCTATCCAGTGGACGTAACTCCACGTAAAGCACAGAGATGGCCCTGCATAGCGAATGGCTCAAGAAATTGGTGGCATGCCAAGAGCCGAGATTCGGAGTTTAGGCAACGATTGGGTAGTTCCGAATCATTAGGTTTGAACTACGTGACTGTAAACTTAGAACATTAAATACTAGTTCTTTATTGATGTGATTTTCAAATGTTTTTTAATGAAGTCATAGAAGAGAAAACGCAGCGTGGGACGCCCACCCACAAGGTGACCGATGATCTCATAAAGGTAGCAGGTAGTCGCTGGATGCAGGCCGCTACCAACCGGACGATGTGGAAATTATTGGGGAAGGCTTACTTTCAGCATGAAGTTATAGTTCTATTAGTACTTTGTAGTGCACAAGATAATAATATGTACTTAATATTTTTGCTAACCCCTCCACCTAAAGCCACCACAATAGATCAGCAGTCCGACATTTACACCGCTGAGCTATTGTCACTCCATAAAAGGTAACTAATCTGATAGTACTAATCGTATCTAAATAAAAAAGTTATGTTTTCCATTAATATACTTTACAAGATTAACTTTTTAGTACCTTACAGCTTTTTTTCGGCAATATGTACTTAAAATGCATGTTTTCAGTTAGTAGTATTTTATATGGTATTTCCACCGTAGTTTTGTTTTGTTGATTGAAATCTGTAAAAATATTGGTGTAATAGTTTTTCCAAAACCAATTTTGTTTCATACCGCAAATAATCCCACTACACTGACTTGATGAAATTTACAGATAGAATTTATATTTTTTTACGATATCCAATAAATCTAACCAACAATGTTTTATGTAGCCATACCTCATAACTAATATTCAAAATAAATAATTTTCTTTTAATCTTTTTTTGTTATAATATTTGAGACAATAAACAATTACATTGAGGGCTGTACTAATTAAAGAAATACTGGTACTGATAAAAATATTTGAAGTGATACTAAATCTACCCAAATGCTAAAATTGCAAACCACAAGTAGCAGCGTATAGAAATACAGATGAAGATTTCACATACATTTTAGAGACACCGTATAATATCCTCTAAATACAGCATCACAGAACAAGCAACCCATCGCTATTAAACAAAAGTAAAAGACAAACAGACGACAGGCAGAACGGTAATTAATTAAGTACACCCGCATGTCAGACCCAAGTTCATATTTGCTCCTCTTTGATTATAAATTCGCCCCATCCAATATTAACTCGGTGTGTGTAACAATGTACTGCAATACTTGAAAGTCGGTGACTTGGAGTTTCGTGGTCTCAGTATCACGAGAGGACGTGTATTAAGTTTTTAATGTTACATGTGTGAATTTATTTCAAAGTTGTTTAGTTTATTAGTGTAAAACAAAGCTGTAGTTCGACTCTACTTATATTACGTTTCAGTTTAACGTCCTGTCTCTAGTTTATATCAAAAGTAGTCATCGTCGAAGTAGTCATTTACATAATTCAATATTTTATGCATTTGAGTGCTTTTATTTCTAACTAACTTTTGCCCGCGGCTTCACCCGCGTTATATTTAGTGTCACAGATCAGCATAAATTATACTCTATATGTTAATCTGGGTTATAAACAATAATACTGTGAAGTTTTATCAAAATCCGTTTAGTAGTTTGTGCGTGAAAGAGTAACAAACATCCAGATATCCATACAAACTTCCGCATTTATAATATTAATAATAATAATAAATAATAAATATCCTTGGACATTAGTAGGATCACTCTTAATTATGACTGTACTAGACGCTATTCCAAATAATGTCTCAGAAAAAAACAATATAGAATTCTATTAACAATCTTCAATACGAGTAGTTTTAATAATCATTCTAATGGCAGTTCAATTCCCAATGTAAGTCAGAGTACAACTTATGCTAGACTGGAGTTCCACGAAAAATCACACAACATCTTAAACAATTTAATTAAATCAGTTACAAATAGATCCCTCGTGCCGCTTCCAAAAACTTTATACCCAAAAACAAGACAAAGGATTACAGATGAAAGATTACCGCTTTGTTGATGGGAAAATTTGATTAGCTGAGCAAACTATGCGCACGAGTCCAGAAGGGCCTTTGATGATCAAAGGGATAATTTGTCTCGGGCCAAAGTTCAGCTGCGAACTACCCGCAACAGTTTTAAAAGGTTCTCTACTTGGGGGATCCTATAGAGATAATGGTGGATGAATCGAAACAGATATTGTGCTTGCCATAATATTGTTCAGGCGGTTAAGATGAACATGTCCTGAAAAATGGCCTACATAATAATTTTAATAGAAAAAAACTTTTAAAAGAAGTAAAACTCTCTACGTAGGCTTACGGCATGTAACGTAATCTGCAGCCCGTCCTTCTCTCTTAATGAAAAACATACACAAACAACTACTTTAAAAACACGTAAAGTATAGTACACGTCATAGTCATGAGAGAATTTCACCACCATGTACATGCTACACAAATATTAAAGCGTAGTTTCCCACAATAGCTCATAATTTCGTCTAATCCGTTTGTGTTATCTCATAGCAGCTTCACCTCTGTTCATGATTATAAATATTCATGTGACGACGTCTGCACCGTACGTTACTAGTAAATAAATTTGCATTTTGCATGATAAGAATTGCTCCGCAGTTACCTGCCATGGCAGAGTTGGCTAAAGCTAACTAATTACCCTTCTGACACCCTGTGGTGTTACATTCTAGACTAACAGTGGAGGTGAGAAACATCTTGTGTTTTGGACGAGGTATTTTTGAGCGAACGTCGACCCCTACCTTTAAAGGCCGCAAGTGGTTCAATTGAATAAAGTCAAAATTCCTTTATTTGCATGGACTATTGAATAGTGCTTACAAATCGTCAAAAATAAAAATAAAAGACTAACGGCCGAATACTGAAACACTACTCAAATCTGTCACTCAGCTGACGGGCTCCTAAATTTAAGTATCCTTCAATTTTAAATGGTATTCTCAAACGCTACTCAACGGATTTGAAGCCGTGATCAGCTAAGCAGCTCTCAAATGTTTACATAATGGCAACATTTACCAAAAAAAAGTATGTTTTCATTTACACAAATGATAACTTTACGTCTTTTATCCATTACACGCAGCATCGTTTGGTTATGTATTGTCTTTTAAGGAAATATACTCAATCAACTTAACATAGAACAGTTTATTTTTAGTTTCTATTATATACAAATCTCGTTTTATCATATAAAAATAATAATGCTTGCATTTATATTTAATTAAAAAAATAATTTTAAATATGATAATTTTTATTGTTGAAATCTATTATGTGGCGATCGTGGACCGAAACGTAACCACAATTGACATTTATCATCGTTGACTGACAGAGCATCAAATTGACAAATCATCAACTCTTGGAAATGCTGCTATGCGATGTCCCCTTTATCCTCAGAAATAGGCATGTTTATGTAAAGCGATTTCATAGCAGCTATTTTGGTTGTTACTTCGTGCACTATACGATGCACAGTTGGCTGTTAGATGTGGAAGATATCACCTAGTACACGTTCATAACTTCCCGTTGCGTAGAACAGTAGGGTTATAATAAGTATTTGGTCCACTGGTTGTATGGCATTTGGTGAGGGGTTTCAAAGAGCTTCCAAATTATGAATCCAGAAACAACACCGTTTCTTTAGAGACGCGGAACCTCGCTCGGAATTGCATGTCATTATAATAATATTTTTCAATAGCGTTCAGCCTTATTGCGTTCCTGCGATTAGATCTAGGTATTTCCTCGAGGCTCGAAAGAAATGATAACGATGACACACATTATTTACCACTATTTAGGTCGTTTTAGGTATAACAATAGGATTTAAGATACCGCGCAAGCACTCTCAAATTTAACAGCTGCTTAAGACGATTTGACAGTTGTTTGAGTAGTGCTTAGCGTTGAATGGCGTTTCAGTATGCGAAAATTCATTTAAGTGGCGTTTGAGTGCAACTTAATTTGAGAGGTGCTTAAAAATTGAGAACTGCTCAGATATTGTTTTGAGTATGCGAAATGTAAGTTTAGGAGCTGCTTAACTATTTGAGAAGCCGTCAAATATTTAAATGGCGTTTCAGTATTCGGCCGTAATAAAATAAAACTTAGTTTTTGTCTTATGGAGCCTTTCCATGTCTCATAATCTTTTTGCCCTACCAGTGCTTGGAGGCCAACATTTGGCAAGTGCTGATGATGAAGTGTGTATTCTTCATCTTAAATCCGATACTGTTTGAGGAGAGAATCTCAAAGCTTTGCTCAAAATTTAAGGACACATGACACAAACACTATTTTTTCAAGGAAATCCTGTATCCAGATGCTTTTATTTGAAAAGGATAGTAAAGATTACTAAATTCGATTTGACCTTTGAGTTTCTTCCGACACTTTTTCTCAGTTTGCTTTATTTGAGACGTGCGTGCGTAAGGTCCTGTTAGGGACATACCAACATACTTATAAAGAATTTGAAATGTATCACATCCAAAGATTCGCAGCTGCAGGACCGTCAGCGCCGTAAGTGACACAAATAGAGTGCCATCTCTGGCTGCATGCAGGCAATATAAAACGTGCCCTCGACTTATTACTCCCGATATTGTCTCTCGAGTGCGAAGTTAGATTTTATTACATCGCGGGAAGTGGCTTTCACTCTTTTATTGGGACTTAAAGCTTGTTTACATACAGGATGTCCCAAAAAGTAGTGCCCAAGTGATGCTCTACCACTGGGCTTCGGCTTGACACTATACTTTTTGAGACATCCTGTGTAAATTCGAAGATTCCAAAGTTTGTTTGTTTGTTAGTCTTTCGCGCTAACTATTGGACGGATTTAGGTAACACTTAACAATAGGTATAACGTCAGAAAAGCGAGCACTAAGCTGTAAGCAGTTAGGTAAAATTTTATATAAATTTACGCAAAATTAGTTACCGGCTTCATAAGCTAACGGAACAAAGCTTAGCAGCGTTTGATTTGTTATAATATTTCGGATCTTTGGATAATAGAATTACGAACATCCGACTGAATAATACCTACTTTGACATTAGGTATAATAATATTTGTAGGTTGACAATGTTAAAAAAGAGACACTTTAATATTGAACGAAAAAATTATTTCGTCGATTGAGCTACAAAAAGCAGTCAGCGGCAAAATGCGAACGTTTTATGCATAGAATATTTTATTTAATTAAAATGGTTCACGTGGCTGTAACATAACTGTTTTAGATTGGTTTGTTTTGTAACTGTGAGGGATTTAACCGATATTCATTGTGTGCTCAGACAAATAAAAATAAACCAATTAAAAGTTATTTATAGTTAACATAAACTGTACTTGGAATACTCATGAAAAATATCGAAGTTGTAATGACATTTCTTTAGATCCCATAACCTGTTAAATTGGTAATCAAACTTAAAAAATAAGGGACAATATTATTTGATCCTCTAAAAACTAATTGATCTTTTTTGTATGTGCACTTTTAAAAATAAATGATGTTTTTTATTATATTTTATCTTTATATTAATTATTGGGTCTATATTAGTTGATATACGGATAAATTACGAATGATCTTCATTTAAGGTAACATAATATTTATGTTTAACATACTCTTTTAATATTTGGTAATCAAAAATAATATTTGATCCTCTTTTTTAGTTATTGATCTTTAATTTTGTTAATTTGATGTAGAGATGCACCGAATGTAGATTGAACCGAATACGAATGTTCGGCCGAATATTCGGTTCAAAATGTACCGAACCGAATATTCGGCCGAATCATTCGGTTCAAATTTGATTAAAACTTAAATTACCGACTAATGTTGACTCTTAAAGTTTCTATAAATTTGTTTTTATTTTCATTTGTGAACGGATGATATAATTTGTTTATTGTTGATTTTAAAGAATCTTATTTGACTTACATTGAATTAAAACTACAAATAGTTATAACAATTCCTAGTTCACCATTCACTAGCATACCTAGGTACATCGTTCGTTCGTTTCAGCCAAATGACGTCCACTGCTGGACAAAGGCCTCCTCCAAGGTTTTCCACAATGCACGGTCCTGCGCTGCCCGCATCCAGGCTCTTCCCGCGACCTTTACGAGATCGTCGGTCTACCTAGTAGGAGGCCTGCCCACGCTACGTCTTCCAGCCCGTGGTCGCCACTCGAGAACTTTTCTGCCCCAACGGCCATCGTCTCTACGAGCTATGTGCCCCGCCCACTGCCACTTGGTTTTAGCAATTCTGCGACATACATTTATTTAAACCTAGGTACATACATTTATTTAAAAAAACTAATTTAATTTTATAAACATATTTGAATACCTACTTGTGTTGGTTCCTTAAGACAGTAGTTATTACATTACAACTATTCTAAAAAAAAGTTTTCTGAAAATAGTTGTTTGTTACTCAAAGCAGTGTTGGCACTGCCAACTTGGCAGTGTCCTTAAAATTTTCATTTTCATAAAAATTAAATTAATCTTTTTATTTCACAATAAATAATTGGTACAAGTAGTGTCTGGTTCATTTTCAAAAACTATAAAATACTTTCGCTATAAACCACACTTATTTAGTAATTAGTTAACCAAACTGTTTAATTAAATATTATTTTTTTAATTGTTAACAATACTTTTAATATTCGGTAATTATTCGGCAATTCAACCGAACATTCGGCCGAATACGAACATAAAAAAATATGCCGAATGTACCGAATACGAATATTCAACCGAACATTCGGTGCATCTCTAATTTGATGATTTTTATATCAAGTTTGCCTTTTAATATTGATCACCTAATAAATACATTTCGATCTATGTATAACTTAACTTTAAAATATATTTGATCTAACAAAAAATATTATTGGTTAATATTTTTAATTAAAAAATATCTTTTAATTTACGCGGTACTTTGTGGTTGAGTGACAATCGTCCGTCATTGACTGAGTTGGCCAAGGGCTTAGCGGCCAATAAGCAAGCAGAATGGTACATTGCCATGTTTNTTTTTTTTCCAAATATTTACTGTGTTTGACGAAACAATTGCAAAACAATATTTATCTTTCGTACTACTGAAAAGACCGAATATATCCATCCCGCACCAACGCATCCAGCACCTAATGTCAATTCGACCCGATAAAAGAGTGTGAACGTGTTAAGTATGCTTTTTTAATAAAAAAAAAATCTTTGAACATCAAGTGCCTTTAAATAGTTTCCATCCTTTGACTACAACTTAATAAAAATAAGTACCATAACATAATTATTTTGAAGATTATTTGATATAGACAAAAAATAATTTATACAAATCGAATTATTTAAAAAAGTATCACAATATTGAATATTTGGTGCTCATTTCTTTTATATTTGAGGACCAACAAGTAACGATCAGATATAATTTTTACATCTCAAATTTTTTTTGCGTAGTTCAAAAGAGGTTAAAATATCGATCGATTTCATTTATTTTATGTCTCAAAGAAAGAGGATCAATCATTAAAATAGATGACCATTTAGATTTTTTTATTTGCCGTTTTTGCTAATTTAAAAAGATCATTTAAATACATGCCAAAAAATAAATGCAAAATGTTGCAAAAACTGAAACTGTTAATCAACGTTTTCGCGCGTAAGAAGATGCAAGCACAGCGAATTAGCTTTCTTCTTTGGTATCTAACTAGATAAGTTATGAAAACAAATCATCAATTCAATTTCAGGTGTGCAAATTCTATAAAAGGAATTTCTCACCTTAAAATTTCTCACCTTAAAATTTCTACCTACGTTACACTTTATACGAGTAGTTATTCATTCTTTACTGAGGTTTAAAACAATAGGTAAGTATTTATTCAGACTCTAACTAAGAAGGTTTAAAACAATATCCGTTTCCTCACGACATAGTCACCTCCAATTGGAAATGCACCTAAGTGAAGTGGAAGGCTTACAACGTTAAGTAAACTGCTGCAAGTTCAGACAGGACAAAGGCTGCAGAGTTTGCGGCTTACGAGTGAACTACCTAACTTGTTTGGGCAAGGCAACCTTCGAAGTTAGAATAGCAGACACGCTACCTTTAGCTTGGCGATGGTGATTTAGCTTCTCTTTGGATTAGATGAAAACCTCACAAAAACCCCTTTTATGAAAAAATTAGTGGCGAGTACTATTTACTGTGTGTGTTAGAGTCCCAAACTCGTAATCAAAGTAAGTCATCATCTCAGCCATGGACGTCCACCGCTGAACATAGGCCTCCCCCAATGCTTTCCATGTTGCTCAGTTGGTAGCGGCCTGGGTCTAGCCAATCAAAGAAAGTATTTCTTTAAAAACCACAAGGTGATCTCCCATGCCATTAAAAAAGTTAGACCAACCCACGAATGTGACTATAAAAATGCAATTCCTATTCATTATAGGAATAGGTTTGGTTTTAAACGTACCTACATACTTAAAATATACACCTTGAATAGCAGTAAACTACACTCAAGTAGACCAGCAGATAAATGATAATTTAATTAACTTACGGAAAACCGGTTTTATGACCGGTAGCGACTTCTTCGAAAACATCTCGCGCTTTAAAACTTCAAACCGCACTTGGCCGGATGTGTACCTACCAGTTTTTAAATAAATATTTTTTGTAATTAAATGCCAAATCATTAAAGAAACACACATCGCCTTGGGTTGCGCTACATTATCCGTTTCTCTCCCAATAATCTAAAAAACATTTTGTATTTAACAGCTCCTTTCAACGCATTAGTGTTACGGGGCGGCTTTATTTCCCTAAGTCGGCACGTGAGGTGGACTTGTCCGAACTTCGAGGGGTTTACAGAAATAAGAAGTCTTAGTCCAGCCGCGGCTTAGCAGAGCTTTCAAGTTAATGGCTTGAATTGAAACTATAAAACTATAGGATTTCTGGGAATTGGATAAATTTTACAGCAAGTCTTAGATATAATTTTTAAAACCTTACTGATATGTTTCTATGGGCAAAATAAGAAAATGGTACTGCAACGATTTTCTTCCCTATTTAGATACGTGCAAATACCCCTAAAAGGAGGAAAAACAAAATCAATTAAGATTACTGATATCAGGTTAAGAATATTTTCCAACTACTAACACATTTAAACCAGTCTCTTACCCTTTTAAAAATATTTTCATTTCACTTGCATTATGGAAACCGTTGGCTATAAAATGCAATTATACCGCAACCCGCTCAAGCTCTCCACTCCACGCCGAGGAAAAACTATAGAAATACAACGATACGATTTACGAGTTGCCACCGCACTCTAGAAAGTCCACTACAAGTTGACATAATAGTGATTTGTTGACCAACTTCCCCCTACTTCCTCACACTCGCTTAAATAACTCCGCTCGTAGTTTCTTAACGAAATGATTGCCTACGTGTACGTTGTTAGCCCTATTTATTTGGGTGGGTTTTATTTGCCCTTTCTCCCCAGCGGATAATTCAGTTTCTAAGCATCCCGTATCGACCAACTGGGACGCATAAAGTATTTTTTCGCTTTTACAAAAGAAATAAAAGTTTCTGCGAATATGTACCTCTATCTACTGCAGGGTGGAAGACAAGTGAAGGGTGATGGAGTTATTGCCTATTTCTTGGATTGGTAAAACGTAGGGCAAAATTTAATACAAGTAGATGTGTTCAAAGTGAAATCTACTAAGTACTAACAGATGTCAGCAATGACTCAGAAATCTTAATTAAAAATCTTTTTGCTTTGCAAAAATACTCATAATCAAAAATCATATTGAGCTTGATGAGAATTTAAGAGTAATGTTACATCTCTTACTAAAAAGTTAGTGGGAAATCTCTGAGTTCACGAGGATGGCTTTGGCTAATAATTGTGCTATAAAATGTAAATATATGTTGTATTGTTAGATGTAAGTTATTATTGTGTACCTACCTAGAATAAGTTATGCTATCGCATTAGATTTTCCCTGTAAAGATAGTGAAAATAAATAAATTAATAAGATTATGCGTTCCATAAGGATATTTAATTAATTCAATTTCCGGAAATAAATAAATATCCTTGGGCAATTATCCCGCCAGTAATTACAAAGAGAATTGCGGAGATTATGAGCACTTGAGAGCATTCTGAGAAAGGAGCTAAAAACATAAATCCTTCAAGACAAAATAAACCGAGTTTTAAAAGCTCGTCAAAGGATCTACTTTTGAGAATTTTCCTAGCTCTGGTCACGAAAATTTCCTCATGTAAGTACTAAATACCCGTCTCACATACGAGTACACTCGACGTCAAATAAATCGCACATCGAGCGACAATTACTTTTAAAATTTTCTTTTAACATAAACATTAGTTCTCCATCAATAGTGCTGTTATTTGAAAGCCCAATAAATAAACATCCCATCAAAAACAATACTTGTCAAAAAAACCAAGTCTCGCAACTCAATTGTTCTACGGTAAAAAGTTGTGAGATCCATGTAATACCAAGTCCAGGCCAGGAAATCTTTAACGTTTTACATAAATTATTGACTTGGCCATCGCACTAAATAATTTAATTTACACGTGTTTTCATGCGATGGCCAAGTCAATATATTTATGTAAAAAGTTAAAGATTTCCTGGCCTGGACTTGGTATTACATGGATCTCACAACTTTTTACCGTAGAACAACTGAGTTGCGAGACTTGGTTTTTTTGACAAGTATTGTTTTTGATGGGATCTCATTTCTTTTTGTATTTTGTAGACAGCAGTTATGTATCTAGAAAACTGGACCGAAATTGAAAAATTTTACTCGACTTGGCGGTTGCACTACCGTGCCCCCAAATATTTTAGTTTTTCCTTGATTCATACACCAAACACTACTTATATTCCAAATTTGAAGCTTCTAGGTCTGCTAGAAGTGCCTTAGAATTTTGATGATCGGTGAGTCAGTCAGTGAGTCAGTGAGTCAGTGAGTCAGTGAGTGACAAAATTAAGTAACTTTGACCCGTTATAATTCTTAAACTACTGGTTCAAATTGAATGAAATTTTAAATATACCGTGTCTTTACAATGCCTGCATAGCTAATGAAAATTCAGCCTTCTAGTTTTATCCACAACGAAATTACAGGCGGTCGAAAATGGCCTGAATTGCTTCGAGAAAAGGATGGTACGGCCGTGCCGCTTTTTTGCTCGACTTGGTGGGGGCACTGCCGTGCCCCCAGATAACTAAAAACACATTTAATTTCTTAATAAACGATTAATATGTACCATAAATGTGACTTGAAAAAAGACCTCACTTGGGGCTCACCTCTGGGACCAATTAGACCAATTTTTATGGTTATAAAACCAAATGATGATCTCACTTGTACTCTTGATTGGATGGATAGCGATTAATCCCAATTTAACAGTTGTATAGCCATAAAGGTTGGCTCTAGCGTAACTATTATTTAAAGAAGTGACTCTAAATCCTTCTAAAGAAACATTTTTGGGATAAAAACCTTTTCTTTAATGATAATGAAGTTTAGAACTATGCTTTTAAATAGTGTCAATATTTGTGGGAAGTGGGGATGCATAAGCTTGAAAGTGCTTGTCGCGGGAGGTGCGATTTATTTGATGCCGAGTGTATTTAACGGGCAGAAACCCTTGACAAACTCCTGCGCTCATGAGAAGTCCTGAATAAAATTCGTTTAGCATTTACCTATTTTACCAGCTATTCCGTAATACAAAGTACTATGCAATGACTGGAGTTTTCTTAAAATTGAATGCAAAACCAAGTTGAACAACTTTGTGAGCTTACAGAGCAGAGAGGTCTTGAGAAATTAAGAAGTTCGCCGAATGGTATATTTTGTTTGGAAAAAAAATAAGTAAATTATTTAAGCAATACGGCAAGCACAAGAGAAGGCAGGGCCTAATAACATTATTTACCTACTCTTTTCTTTTCTCCTCTTTATATTTTGTCTCATAACTTTCTATTTGCTTGGGTTAATAATTAGGTAACAAATACCTATATTTGGGATATTAATTCGATACCTAAACTTGGAAAACGAAATGTAAGACGTTCTTGTAATCAATTAAACTACAACCTCAAAAAGGTCACTAGCAATATTTGAATGAAACTAAAGTGTAGTAAATTAGTAGTAAATTCTAGATTTTTAAACATCCAGGATGAAAAGTTAGATAAGCCTTCCATGCTAATATTCAATAGTAATTAATATTAACCATTTGGATACATCATATGCATAGAGAATAAAGCTCAAATTAGAATCCAGTTCACCTATTAATATCACATACGAGCGGAGCTTTGGCAACTAGGTATTTAAAATTTGATTGCAGTTTATATGAAAATTGGAGCCATCAACAATAAAGCTAACGGGCATCTGCCGCCATCATCGCAGTTACAGGCAGGTTATAACGTTTGCGCAGGGTTGCGTAGTATTAGCTTCAAGATGGGATAAAATTTATCCCGATATAAGATTTAGATGCAGGGTTGTGTGGTGTTACTTTCAAGACGGGATAAAATTTATCCCCGTATAGGTTTTAATAGTAACTGGTAAAGGTCACGGGAAGAGCCTGGATGCGGGCAGCGCAGGACCGTTCATTGTTGAAAACCTTAGGGGAGGCCTTTGTCCAGCAGTGGCCGTCATTTGGCTGACACGAATGAAAGAACGAACTTTTGAAGACGGGATAAAATTTATCCCGGTATAGGTTTTGATAAGTAACAAACTGTGAAATTGAATTGTAATTTCATTAAAGCTATGACAATGTCTGAAAATACGATGATTAATAAACTTTTTTGAAAATAATTATTAAAATGTTAATTGAAACAAAATAAGCATGTAAACCAGCAAGAATCATGACTTTGACAGTTTGAAGTTCAACCTGGGAAGATATTGTAAGGTCATCATTTACTTGGACATTGCTTTCAGCATAAGTACGTCAGAGAAGGACTATCCTATATGCCTAGCAGAAGACTGAAGAAATCCATTATGTCTTCGAATGTTATTTCTAATATGTTTATTCCTTTAGCTCAAAACTCCACCACGTTTTCTCCTACCGTTTGGCTCATGACCGATACCAAGTCAGTTAGTTACCAACCGACAAATAACACCAAAATCACTGTCCTAGTATAGAAAGAAACTTAGGAAAAAAACTTTTAACTGACAACCCTGAACGTTTGTGATGCCTCCGGTTATTCGACACACGTGCCCCTCCCGCTTATTACGCAACTCAAGTAATTTGGAAGAGGGCGAATGGTTGTTCGTTCTTTTGTTTTTGTTATTACCAAAACTAAGCGCCGAATTTAATTCCACGCGAGTGTGAGCTCGCGTGAGCTCCTGAACGTTTCGATAACTGCCCGGGCGGGAAATGGTACAGTGAAATCCGGGCAGTGGCTGCCATTGGTTTAATTTTGAAGTAGGCTTACAGAATTGTAACATTTTTATTTTATTGCATATTGTTACCGTGTTATACTGCTTTGTTGCTTGTGGGCCTCGTGCCTACCTACTTCTGATTATTATTATTGATCCCTTTATTTATAATTGGAAAATATTTATGGTTTTGATTAACATTTATTAAATAGAATATAATAAATTAACCCAACTATGTATTAAATTAATTAATTAGATTCTAAGTACTTACCTTCTGGGTCTTCGTGCCCGCTTTCGAACGATGAAGCCGGTATCGTCTCCAACCCCTTGCCATGGTGAATATTCCGGTCCGCACTGCAGTTTCCATTCATCAGTTCGGCTTTGCACAAATAACAATAATAGTCTAGAACACTAGTCACAAATATTTGAATAATATGCCACAAAATCCACAAAGCACAAAATTTTCGTTATTTCTACGCGGTAGTCTGCTGCGTGCACACAAAGAACAATACACACTCAAATCACTAAATTGCGGTTGATTGTTATTATTTTCTTGGAGGGTAGGTAACGAATTATTATACTTGACATTAATTTTTTTCTCTCGCGTATTAAAGCCGATGGCGAAGGAAATGCCAAAATGAACGGCTTTGATTTTTAATGGACTGATTGTTGTTACACATAACATCTGTAAAACTTTCTAAACCTACGTATAATACCTTCGCCCTTAACGATAAACTACCTAAACAATGTTTTTTTACGTTCAATCGTCCTTCTGTAATCTTTCAACCTTAACTTTACTTAATCAACTTCTACCAATGAATCGCCTTTTCCAGCGCCGCTTAGGAGTCATCGGTTCAAAAGGCGCGCAAACAGCGGATGATCGAGATTAGCAAACACCCGCGTTGTGGACTCAGCTCTCAGCCACTCTGCGGAGGGCTGCAGTTCGCCCTGGAATCTAGCTTTGCTAAACGTTTGTGCTTTTTCGAGTACGGCAATCTGAAGGAATCAATGTTATTATAAGTGTTTAACTGACTTTATTTATTTGTCAACCGACTAAGTGCGATTAGGACTCGCGCACGAACCGAATCGCTAAAAGACGTAACGGCATTATAACTCCAGCGCAATCTACGCCTTGTTGTTGTGATTGTTTGTTATATATTTTCAATTAAATTATAGGCTAGATCAGTGGTTCCCAAAGTTCTCTGGGCTACGAGTGCTACGACTCATCTAATACAAGTTCCCAAACTCGGGTCCTCGGATCGGTAGGATGGTGTGTCGTTCTACAGGCAGGGCCCACTCAATGACCCATATTTTGGGAAACCCTGGGCTAGATCATTTGCATAAAAACTACTTACGATTCATATACTCCTCATACGTGCAAAAAAACTTTTGGAAAGTTCGAGACACGCTCAAATTCCAAGATCCCCGTATCGCTAAAAGGCGTAACGGCATTATAACGCCGGCGCAATCTACGCCTCGTTGTAATTGTCCATTAGCCGGCGAAGTAGCCAATTACGCGTCCATAAACAAACACTGATTATCGCATTCCCATTTTAAAATGTTTCATATAAAAACTATTTGCTGTCAAAACTCCTCATACGTGCAGAAAAACTTTTGGAAAGTTCGAGACGCGCTAAATTCCAAGATCCCCGTATCGCTAAAAGGCGTAACGGCATTATAACTCCGGCGCAATCTACGCCTCGTTGTAATTGTCCATTACACATTTTCAGTTAAATCATAGGCTAGAAGATCATTCACATAAAACTACTTTACGATTCATATACTCCTCATACGTGCAGAAAAACTTTTGGAAAGTTCGAGACGCGCTCAAATTCCAAGATCCCCGTATCGCTAAAAGGCGTAACGGCATTATAACTCCGACGCAATCTACGCCTCGTTGTAATTGTCCATTAGCCGGCGAAGTAGCCAATTACGCGTCCATTAGGCGCGAATCTCCCTAATAGCAATTTTGTCACTAGAGACTGGTACCCGGTGTTGCCAGATTAAGGTGGGAGTTACAATTTTGGGTTTTAAACGAGGTAGAAGTGACGGGCTCATTGAAAATGCAAGAGGGGACATTAAATTAGTATTTGATCATTTATTTGTACAATAAACATTTTTATCTTGAACTTCATTTTTTTTAAGTATTTTGTTTAGATATGACTAATGCTACAACAATGACTGTTTCAGGTTACCTGTGACAAAAACTGACTATGTAAAAGATATTTTTTGAAGTTTTGGAACTGAAAAAATAAACATTACAGAATGAAATAATTCAATGAACTTTGTTTTCATTCAACTTGTTCGTTCGTTTTGTCGCTGATACCTTACTGTCGGATAATCGATCGTACATAATGTCTAGTTAAAACAGAGCAATACCGGTATACCAGTAAGTTACGTCCCGTTTAATTCACGAAACAAGTCAAGGTCCACATTATGAACTTGAACAACTTCCTTATTATAATAGGAAAGTTCATGGGTCTAAATGTTTAAAAAATAATAACTTGCAGTTGTTTGTGTGACATATTATACAAATAAGTTTTACTACATAAATTAATTGATGTTCAGTTGATTGCAGTTGTATTTTGGTCTACCTAACCAAGATGAGAAAATGTGCTATGACCTTTGTGGAGTCGAAATAACTCACTTATTAATTGTATTATTTACTTTTCTTAGAAAGTCTCATATCTCAGATCTTGTGACAGTAATTTAATAATATTAAACTTATCCGAGCTTTTCTCAAACATTGACACTGACGAAAGTTATAAAATATTTGCAACTTCGCTCAGGTTGACTTACAAAGTACCTCTGGGTGCTGTCGGTGAAATTAAAACTCATTTACTGCATAATCAGTCAAAATGTGAACTTCCAAGTTGGGTAAACACGACGCCATATTGGATGTCCTCTCGGTCTAGTACAGATTAAACAACCAACTCATTCTTTACCAGCCAAGACACCATCTTACTTTTACTTGACAGACGTCAAACATCTGTCAAACTCCATACAACAAACGCCGGTTAATGTTGAAGTTACGGTCAAAGTTAGGTGGTGCAACTCGGCCTTATTTATGATTTGGAAAACTGGACAAGTGTTTTTACACTGTACTTTTACGTGTACTCCTCCT
Source organism: Ostrinia furnacalis (assembly GCF_004193835.3). Taxonomy (NCBI): domain Eukaryota; kingdom Metazoa; phylum Arthropoda; class Insecta; order Lepidoptera; family Crambidae; genus Ostrinia; species Ostrinia furnacalis. The sequence goes on along the minus strand of NW_021135625.1, from coordinate 128,577 downwards.
ACCTATTTAATATACGAGGTACATTTAAAAAGTTAAGTTTCCACATAATAATTTCTCTAGAAATAGTTTTTTAGAGATATAAGAACCATTTAAAAAGCATACTTTCCTCTTATTGTGTTTTAAGCCCAAAAATGCTTTATAATTTATTCACGAGTGCTAAGTATCTGGATGCGGGCGATGCAGGACAGTTCGTTTTGGAAATCCTTGGGGGAGGCCTTTGCCCAACAGTGGCTGTGGACGTCATTTGGCTGAAACAAACGAACGAACGAACGAAGTGTCTGCTTTCATTGAGCTGTGGTTCTGTCCCCAAACAACTCCCTTTATGCAGCTCACCGTTGTTGTCCCTTGTGATTCAACAACAACATTAGAATATAGTAACAGGGATTCCCATTCAAAGACTACATTTGGTTTTGTTATTACAAGTGCTCCGGGCTATGCGAGAACTCGTTTAGTTGGAAAGACTAGCAAACAACAATCATACTTGATTGTTAAATAATAAACGTTAGTTAACTTGTCTGGGGTTCTTAGTTATTGGAATTTTCTTCTAATGTGTAGGTATGTCTGAATTAAAAGTTTTAACTTGCCTTCTGAACATAATCGCTACTATTATTTAATTTTCATAACAATCAGTCCAATGTCTGCAATATTTTAATCGAACCCTCTCCTATTCATTCATCTTTCGAGGTGCATGAGACAACTTAGCAGGTACTTGCAGGTTTTTATTTAGCCACAAATCGCATGGAACACAATTTGTAAATAAATAAAATTAATTCTGACTTTGGATTTATAAGCATCCTTTACTTTAAGCTCAGTCATAATATTGTATTTGTCACTCGGAGTGTCAATAGGTACACTACCCACACCGCACACCTTTTCCATTCATATAGATTCATTCAAGGCACAAATCGAAGGAAAAATTCTTTAGCACTTAAATTTTGTAAGAATTTTCTAAACCAACATCTAACTAATCGCATAATCATAATGTAGAGAATAATAATGTAGTCCTAAGAACCAAATCAAATCTTAATCCGATAAAAATGCTAATAGTCTAAAAATGCTATTGAATAAAGAGCGGGACACTTTGTACCGCAAATAGCTTTTAAGAACTTTTGTGTGACCTATTTAGTCCTCAGAGAGATGTTTTATGCGCAATTCAAACGCAGACTTAAATAACCTAGACGTGTCTTTCATTAAAATTAACGATGTGAAACAGATCCCTTAAATACAACTCTTAATATGTATGAGCATAAATACGTTGAAGATTATTATACGCGTTTGAGTTGACAGATAGACTCTTTAATATTATCAGCCATAATAGGACCGACGATCTGGTGAGGGTCACAGCAGGTGCCTGGATACGAGCGGCGCAGGACCAGTCTTTGTGAAAATCCTTGGAGGACAAAGGTGTCCAGCAGTGGACGTCATTTGGCTGAAACGAACAATACCAGCCATACATAAGTGTCAAGTACAATCGGCAGGGCACATAGCTCTATAGCTCTTAGAACTGATGGTCATTAGGGCAAAGTTCTCGAGTGGCGACCACGGACCGGAATCGTGTAGACTGGCCTTCCCACTCGGTAGACTGAAGATCTGGTGAAGGTCGCGGATAGCAACTGAATGCGGGCAGCACAGGACCTGACATTGTGTAAATCCTTTTGCGATTTGTTCAGCGGTAGATATCTTTTGGTAAACAAATCCTAGCACATCATACTATCCTATATCCATGTAGTAAGCAAGGTACGGCACTCGCCCGTATTTTACGAGTCACAATTACGCGTTGCTACATGTTTGTGTAGCTCCTTACGTCCTATTTAACGTCCTAGAGGCCTCCGTCCTGAAATGTTGAAGAGATTGCTTTGAAAGTTATTATTTTATTTTATTTTGTACCTACCTACCTTCTACTATATTTCGAAAACGTAGTTAGCGTCTATGTGTGTGTTTCCAATTCCAATATTATTATGTAAAAGAATTTTTTTCAGACGAAAACTAAAAATTTGAATGAAAATATAACTTCCTCGAACAACTACTTTGAACTTGCATGAACTGCTACCGAAGAACAGACTTTCATTCGCAACTGGGGAATACAATGACTATTCCAAGTACATGATGATTTTATCAATAATTTCTTGCCTTCCAATGAGGCAATATTCGGGTAACTTCTCTGTAACACTCAACAACTTCTCCCACATAACTTGTTACTCTGAGACTTGGCTCTGACATTAGCGAGGCTTTAACATGAGTAGGTAGAACTTTTCGGATTGCTGTCTTAAGCATTAATGGACAGACGATGTGTTATCTTCAATACTTGTTCTTAAAACTGATAATAGGATTAATTGTGTTAGGCTTCAAAAGTTCTATTATACAGGGTGGAATTTTGTAATGCCACCTGGAGGGAAAGTACTCTTAATATTGTAGATAGAAAATTTTTCTCAAAGAAAACATTCCTTTATTTTTGAAAAGAAATAGAACTGCATTCAAAGATTTCCAAAAATTTGCTTGTCACACCCGGGAATCGAACCAACTAAAATCTGTAAAAATCACACCCTGTATTTTTATTACATCGATCGCTAGGGTTAACTATAAGGATGAAATCTTTCTAACAAACATGATAAATCAAATGAAAGGAAAACCATGAAATCTTAAATTATTTTAATTATTTTACAGAAAATTTGTATGGTATGATAGTGAATTTTCGAAAACTTTTGGAAAATTTTTGAATGCAGTTCTCTTTCTTTTCAAAAATAAAGGAATGTTTTCTTTCATTAAAAATTTATATCTACGGGAGTACTTTCCCTCCAGGTGGCATTACAAAATTCCGCCCTGTATAAGCAGCATAGCAGTTGTTCCTCTTTATAATCCTCATTTCAGCCACAGGTCCGGTAAGCCCAGCATAGGACTCCACTCACAAGATGGATAGATGGCCTCATAAAGTTTTCAGGAAGGCGTCATGGATTCAATAACACTAATATGAGTTTCGCTATCTTGAGAGAATCTCTTTTTATTAGTAAAATAAAATACTAATACCTACCTGTTTATACAAGGAAAACTCTAAATGGACCAGAGCCCTAAATCTAAATAACCAATTTATACAAAGCCGCCGGCATATCAATCTATGTTTTTCAGTTGGTTTCCATCTATATGGGATCCAATCTAACTGTCACCAGCTGATTGGAAAGTCTGAACGAGGACACTCCAACAATATTCGCAAAAACAATGTTTGAAACTGTGGGTTGGAAATCAATTTGCACACTAGACAAAAACCCTGGACTCGATACCTAAATATGGATGAAAGTTACACACGAACCAACAAAATAGTTGTAAAAGCACTTAAGAAGTTACTTTTGTATGTTATCTCTTGAGCAAAAACTCACTAAACATATTTTTAGGTTCTAATATCTAGGGATCCTGTACATAACTTGCTGATAAATTCGAATAAGTAACTTATCCGTCAGATAAACTACAACTTTTACAGACTTCTAATAAAAATGTTTAGGCTGGGTTGCACCATCTTACTTTAACTTTGACAAACGTCAAAAATCTGTCAAAATCCATACAAAAAATACTGGTTATTGTAATAGTTAAGGTCAAAGTTAGGTGGTGCAACTCAGCCTTAGCATATAGAGTCACTTAACCAATAACCTTCATCTGTTTAACAGATAGCGTTTTATGGCTGTGAACAACTACATACGAGTATATTATGCTCCTCATAATCATCATTGAAATGGCTATAGGTCCTACTTAACTTAAACTTACATATTCCGAGCGTTACAGAATACCTTCAGCACTTATATTAAAGTAATACTCAAGTAAAGGGACCCCAGTATCATGGTAGCAGCTTAAGGCAGGGTAACGACGCGCCTTGGGACCCACACATTAACCTCGGACCTTGCTTACTGCTAAATTACTTTAAGTAATTTATTTAGTTCACAGGTTACCTTCAAGTAATTATTAGGGATACCCTTATCTCGTTAACAGTAACCTTGAGAAATATCAAATCATTGTTGCTGTTATTTAAAAGCTAGATAAAGTAGAATAAAATTGTAAAGTATAAAGCCTAAAAGGTAATAAGGCTAGCTCTACCTAAGACTTTTCTCATTGAATGTTATTTATGTTACAATACCATAGGTCTCTCAAATATAAATATAGGATTGAAGTAGGTACTCGTCAATACATAATAGTAAATGTATTGAATGGTTAGTTTGTTTGTATTGACCAGTACCTACTTCAATCCTATATGACACACGAGTATGTCTATGGTCTAATTATGGAGCTGGAAGGTGGCATTGATAATAGGAACTCTACAGTAAAATGGCACAACCCTATCGCCTTTGGCCTCGTTTTCTTTATGACTATTATAAAAGCTTGTTTTTAAGGTTTTTTTCATATTAATTTAACACTCCATTAATTTACACACGTGTTGAACAGTAGTTTACAATTACATTTGCGTGTAACCTTTACTAGGCTTTCACATAGGGCTTTCACTTAACACAAGCGATCGTATCTCAGTAGGCAAACAGACATGAGCTTCACCAAGTACAAACGTCCAAGTGTAATTTAGGGTTTCCTGCCGAAGGCTATTAACAAATTGCCTCGGGGCCCCACAGATTAGTCCGAGCCGTCTGCTAAATGACGGACGTCATTTATTATACTATTGTATCTAATTTAACTATTAACATCAGGTTATCTTTAACCTGATATTAGTTAGTTGAAAATTAAATTAAACTGATAGGTATAGAACCCTCAATCTAGCGCAGTCGGGTAAAAGATTTGAGAAAGAAAGCCAAAATATAAGGCACATGGAATTTCACTTCATAAAACAATAGATGCAATCGTCCATGTGGACAATGTGGACATACAACGCGGACTTTAAAAAAAAAAATACTCAGGATAGAGTATGCCATGACGCTAGGATTCAGCAGCTGACCTTTGAGGTAGGCTTTAGAACTATCGCATTAAAATACATTTAGTAAAAAAAGTTAACTACCTACCTCTTTTATTACAGACGAGTAACTAAGTTACAAACTTGATATTACCAACGTAAACACGAAAGACATAACAAATCTTTCCAAAGACCTCTTAACAGAATTATTTTAATATTATTTGTCCTACAAAATACCCACTGTTTGTATAACTTTAATACCTTTGCGCCGGAGGGATAATATCGTACAAATTCCCCTGAAGGGTAGCCGAAATTTGTTTTTAAAGAAAACGGATTGCAAAAATATTGGACCCTTTCAAAATATAATTACTGAAGGCACCTGGACTGGCGTCGGCAAAGGATCAGTCAAACGATTCAACTTTTTGTACGAACTTTCGCTTCTACATTTCAATTAATTTTCTTCTAGAATTTTCATAAACTGTTTTATTAATAGCGTTGTTTTAATTCGTTGCTGATAACACGTTTTATGGTATTTAAAAATTTCAATATGCCGAGTTTAATTAAGCTCTATACACTCGATCAGCTTTATAACGTAACTTACTAAAAAGTAAAGAAAACCAAATACCGCTTGCGAACTTTAAAAGTAATTTTGGAAATATTTTCCACTAACTGAGATTTAAACACGGTATACGCTGCCAAGACTACCTTGTTGGCAACATCTCCGAATTTGTCATGCTCAGCAAGAATAACGCTGTACTCGTCCAACTAGAAAAACATTGCGAAACTTGGACAAAGGTTGGTGACTGACCCCCTCTTTTTTCCATAATTCATGGGTATTCCACAAGGAATAGACAGTTTGATGTCGCCGAGATCACAAGCAAACTCGGAGACATGGGGGAATACCTTTACACGGGCCAATATAAAAGATCCTGGCCCATTATTTATGCCTGGCCGTTGGGAGACTCAGGCAAAATTTTACTGTTGTAATGTTTTCTTTTCTGTTAAAAGTAAGGTCACATTAAACTGTTCGTTCTTTTCGTGTCTGAAGGATAAGCAAATATTTGAATCATTCGTTCTTTGAGTAAAGTTCGCAATATTAAACTTACATAAACAAACATAATAAATACAAGACTGAAAATACATTCGTATATTACGCAGTTTTCTGTTTATAAATTTCTAAAACGATGTTTATTTAACTTAGTCGCTTAATACTGTGAGGCTAGGTGGTTAAAACATTAAATGTATTTAATATTTATGCCTACTCAAAGTAGGACCCTCAAAATGTTTTGGTATTCTGATCCAAGAGAAATTACATTTGTTTCTTCTCAACATTGTCGATAATTCAGTGCCAAATAACATGGACAACAAATCATATCAAAAGGTAGGTACTTTTGATAGTAGTACGCTCTCCAACCAGGCAATGTCTCCATTTACAAATTCAGTCTCAAGAAACTAAGCTATATTTAATTTTCAGCTTCTTCAAACCAATCTTCCTTTCTTGTAAGCGGACTTGCCATTTCTCATAACCGATATTTATTCACACAGCACAGTGGGATTCGCGAGCTTTCCGCGCCACTTAGACGCAATAGCGGTTTAACCGAAAGAAAAATATACAGATCCTTCTTATTTCCTTTGCCTTGGGCAAAATAAATCTCGAAAGATACAAGCCACGTCGCGCCGGGGCACAAGCTAACTAAAAATCAACATTGCACCGCGGTTGTCCTGTTTGTCCATTAGCAAGGGAACATGACAAATAGAGGAAATAATGGGGGACAGAGATTCGTTACTTGGTATCTGGCCACTTATAATTTTGTTGTTGCATCTGGGACAAGCGTATTTGCTTGAAAATGTGTTTTCTGCTGTTTTGAAATGGATGTTGTGAGAGATATTGAATTTGAAGAACTGCCAAGAAGTTAAGTTAGTATCAGACTTAAGAAAATGCCGCAAAATGCTCCTATGAAAACACATAATGATGCTTTAATAATTTATCGTCGTGTTTACTTTGAAGCAATGCATTGACAAATTATCATGGAGATGTTAGCAAACTCAGTGTTTTAATATTAATTAAGTACCTACTTACAAAAGCCAAGCTTCTGTCTGTACTATGATCAAACTAACTAGTATAGGGTTTGAGCTCAGTATTGAAATGTAGGTAAGCTGGACGGAGGCAGGTCATGATTCACAAATACAGCTGGGTCGCATAGTATGTGTAGAAACACACAGGATGGATTAAACCGTATCTGACATTGAGTCCTAATATACCTTTAAGCAAAAGTTAAAATACATGGTAACACTCAGCTCTAAGGGGGTATAACGGGATCCATGCGTACGAAGAGAGTAGATATTTATTTAATATGTTTGCTCGAATCGAAATTGATTTTTTTTAATAAAACCGACATTTATAACTTTTTGATCTTCTGACCTACGTGGATTTAATAATCTGTAATTTTTATGTCACAGATATTTATTGTCTTTGATTGACAATTTTGAACTGTTTGTTGTGTTTTGTTGTTGCTATTCTCACTTTTATGCTCAGCTTTAATGAAAAACTTTTATGAAGTATTTTATTCTGTTAGGCTGATGCCTTTATTACTTTCATGTATTTTTGTATGAGGTGATTTACATTGTTAACATTTTTTTTGCTATTTTTATTATTTTATCACAATGGCTTTGCTTCCGAAAACCAGTGAACTTGAATTTCAACAGAAGGTTCTTCATCAAAAAAGAATTGAGAAACCTTACCGACTCACACCGTACATTGTTACTATTTGTAAGTATTTTGCCAAGTTTTTTTTCTCATGCAGAACGATTTGAATAAGCCATGATTTGGATGTTATGCCCTCAATAAACAAGCTTAACACTATTGCATCTGATTTAGTTAATATTCCTACTATTTTCCATAAAAATTTAGTTTATTATGCTGTTTATACTTTGCTACAGGTGAAGGAACAATTTCAGAAATCGACATCCGAAACTTTTTGGAGGCCGGTCTTCGGATAGTAAGATTCAAAATGACCCATATTGCTAGAAAAGATAAGGTGGTATTGCTCTCAAATCTAAGAAAAGCTATTACATGGTGCTGCGACAAATACGAACAGTCTACTTGGCCAGTTGCTGTGTCCATTGATTTGCCGAATGCCTGTATAAGAACTGGATATTTGAAAGATGTAAGACCAAATCCAAATGACCTTTTATCTTTGTTTAGCTTGGCTTCAAAAATTTCTCAAAATTACTCCCTTATTGACTTTAAACGTGGGACGTCCACCTACAAGGTGGACCGATGACATCGTAAACGTAGCAGGAAAGCGCTGGATGCAGGTCGCTACCAATTGATCAACGTGAAAAGCATTGGGGGAGGCCGATGTTCAGCAGTGGACGTCCTATGGCTGAAATGATGATGATGATTGACTTTAAAAAAATGGGACATACAGAACAATTAGATTGATACTAAACAATTAAGCTCCTATAATACCTACTTTGAACTTTGCAAAGTGATCTACATTTTATGGTATTTATTCGTGTTTATTTTCATAATCAATGTGATTTTCGAACACAGGAAATAAACAAAAACAGAATATTCTTAGAAGAAGGTAAAATAATTGAAGTTACAGCCGAAGTTAAATACTGGAACCAGTGTGATGAAAAAAGAATGTTTATTGACGACCCATTCACCCTTGAAACGGTCAAACCTAACACCGAAATAAGCATCAATTTTGGTGCAATTACAATGATTTGCACTGAAGTTATAAACCCGATAAGTATTAAATGTAAAATAGTCTCCGGTGGATACCTATCACACGCACAATTTGTATGTATAAGAGGAACCAGACTTTTAAGACCAACCTTATCAAGATTGGATAAGCAACTGCTCGCATTTGTTAAAGAATATGAGGTAATTCTCTAAAATATACTTTCTTTTCCATTTTAAATAAGATAAGTCCTTTTACCCCAAGGTTTTTGTGTGTGGATGATCTAGAATAGGTAAAGGAAGAAAAAGGTCTTAGTATAATATAAATAAACCTAACTTAACGTAATATTATAATTTCAGCTAGATGTAATCACAGTTCATTCTATTCGTACAGCGAAAACTTTAGGGAAAGTGCGTGCCTTTTTTAAAGGCTGTCATATGCCAATGATCATAAGCACAATATGTGAGCAAGAAGGACTAGATAACTTAGATGACATTATTGCTGTAAGTCATTAAGATATAATTAAAAACAATTCAGTGCGTCACACTTAGTTAAACGAATTTAGTCCTTATCCAATTTTACAGGCATCAGATGGAATCATACTAGCAAGAGAATTTCTGGCCGAGTTTTTGGTAAAACCAAATCAGTTGATATCTATACAAATGTACATTAGTGCAAAGTGTAAACAAGTGAGTAGATAAATATTTTCATTTGCAATTAAAAAGCCAGAAGAATCGACATTATTTTAATAAATTACTTTCAGCAAGGAAAACCATTTTACTTATCTGGCAATGTATTGGAAGAGCATCTGAAACTGGGCATTATATCGTGTAGAGAACTTAATGACGTCACAAATGCAGTAATGCAAGGAGCCGGCTTTGTACTCAAGAGCTACGCTGACGCCACCAGCCTTTTGGATTCTATGAACCATTTGAACTCGGTTTGCAAACTGGTTGAAACTATGACTCAGCAAGACGAGATGAGTTTCTGGAGGTTATGCTTAGATGTTAGCTTGTTTTGCTTTCGTTTGCTTTCCCGAATAAAATAGGTATAGATATCGTCATTATTAACACCGATCGAAATTAATATCTTCACAAATATCAGCATCACCATTAACACTAGTGATAGCACCAGTAATGTACTAAATACCCTGGTCATCACAAAAATCGACCCTCCCGCGACAAACACTTTCAAACTTATGCATTCCCACTTCCCACCAATATTGGCACCATTTAAAAGCCTAGTTCTAAACTTCATTTCATTAAAGGAAAGGTTTTTACCCCAAAAATGTGTCTGTAGAAGAATCCAGAGTCACTTCTTAAAAAAATAGGTAATTACGCTTAAGCCAACTTTTATGACTATAAAACTGTTAAGTTGGGATTAATCGCTATCCATCTGTTAAAAAGGACACGTGAGATCATTATTTGGTTTTATAACCATAAAAATTGGTCTATTTGATCCCAGAGGTGAGCCCAAAGTGAGGTATTTTTTCAAGTCACATTTATTGTATATCGCGTTTATGTCAATCGTTTATTAAGAATTTAAATGTGTTTTAAATGCGACACTGAAAGTAATTACTTTCAATAGCTACTGTTGTAATATAAATTACAAAGAGCGAGATTAATTACAAATATAAATAATTATTATTTATTAGTTACCACCACCAGTGACAGCAGTCGACGCCAGCATCCTAGCGTGTGCGATAACAGCGAGACAGTCAGGGTCAGTCGCAGTGGTGGTCTTGACAGTGACCGGCAAGACGGCTGTGCAGCTGGCCAGGTTGTCGCCAGACGCTATCATATTGAGTGTCAGCGCCGACCCCAGGGTGTCCAGGCAACTCCAGCTGTACCGCGGCATCATACCTATCACTTATGACCGTAAGTTCACTTCGCTCAGTACTTATCTGTTTATGGAATTAAATTTTATTCATCCTTAAGCTCAATGTCCACATAGACTTAATGTAGTCTACCTAGCTAGGGTGTAGAATGTAGAAACGTAGCTTCATAAACGTATATTTGAGTAGGCCTGCTTGCAACTTATGCCCGTATTCACAAACGATGCTTGCTTAAGTGAAGCAGCAAATCGTACACATAGCGTTGAATAGAGCTCTGTGATTGGTTCGTGTGTCCACGCGCACTGAGAGACCTCCGAGTAAAATTTGTGAATACGGGCGTTAATCTCTGTTGTCAAGAGAACATGACTTACCCACCGTTGCATCAGTTTGTTCTTAGTGGCAAGTTGGCAACTGCCTGCACTACATATCTAAGTTTTTTTTAAGTAAACTTAAGCTGAGACAAACTAAAATTGAGCATTTTTTCACAGAAAAATCAGTGAAAGACTGGTACGGCAATATAAACGCTCGTGTCGAGTTCGCCGTCTCCTACGGCTTGACGCACGACCTTCTGAAGTACAGTCAGATGTACGTCGTGCTGCGCAAAGGCAGTCCTTCTAGTGCCTACTGCGACCACGTCAGCCTGTGGAAGGTGGTCGTCGAAGAAACCAAAAAGAAAGGGTGAGATACTGGAGGATTTTCTTTATAAAAGTCATAATACTGATATCTGTCGCCTTAAAACAACGAATTAACTTAAACTTAACTAAACTCTATTCACACTATTATAGTTAGTAGTAGGAGTGACTTTCCAAAAATGTGCGTTTACCGATTTAAATTAATAACGATTTTTGCTTCCAGACTTGATTGCCCTGAACATGCGTCAGATCCTGTCCGTCATTATCACAGTCGTCTTAGGTTATAGTTTTACTTTTTAATAGCAATGTTGTTTCTTTTTCTATTTTTTGTATGAATTTTTTCTTAATTTCTTACTTTTGTATTTTCTTACTTTAATTTTAATTTTTTGTAGTTGTTTGTATATTGTTCTATCGGAGTTTACCTTACTTGATTACATTAATTTATTTTTGGTCCTTTATTTTATATTATTTAACCTTTTCCTGTAACATCGTTTTGGTGGATTTCTGTTTGTAAGACTTTCAATTAACTTCTCCGGAACATACTCCATTACAGAACAATGTTGGCGTAGAAATGCCGTATTTTTTATTTGAGGTTCCATTAAGTGGACAACTGCGAGTTCAATTCTTAGAAGTTATTCCGCACAGATAAGAGTATATTGTATGTGTATGGCTTTTATATTATAAGTATTTTGAGAACATTCTTACTTTTTGTTATTTTTAAAGATACAATAACTCTTGATCCATTGCAACTAACATTTGTTTGCTTGTGAAAAGTAAACGGCACATGTTAGGATACATAAAAATCGAGGTAAAAAGTAGCCTTTTGTTGCTTGATCATAAATGTGCTTTAGGTATATAGTTATGCTTGAGTTCTTGAGTCAGTTCGTGTGTAATAAGAGTAGGTACTTATTTATGTGTATATTTAGTTATGGTAGTAGTGTCGATGTGAATGAAGATGTGTGGAGTATAATATGTTTATTCAAAACTATAGTAAAAACTTGTCATAATAATAAATTATCTTTTACAGAAAAAAATAACGGATGTTTGAGGTACGTAATTTGTTAAGGCATGATGACTCTACTCAACTCATAATAAATTATTAAATAATAGTATCTCCCATACCACTAAAACTGCTCGAAGGTAATCTCGTGCCTGTGTTTTTCGTTTTTCTTGATTGATTGACGCCTTTGACGCACCCATAGTGTGACAGAAGTTTGTGATGATGTTTATGTCTTTGTGTTTATGTGTACCTGGAAAAACAGCGTTTTTGAGTTAATTTGCTCTTTGTATTAATTTTAGTTATTCGTATTGCTAAGCTTTCTAACAGTTTACTAATAAAGTTTTCTAACAGTTTCTATTTCTTGAGGAAAGTAAAAAAGAGACACCCAAGCATCAATCATGGGGCCAAAAGCAGATATGATCAAGTTTGCTGACGTGGACTTTGGGAAAGCTGCTGTCGTACGTCAAGACCCATATAAGCAAAGGAGAAGCCCCATTATAGCTACTTTATGTAAGAACGTTGTTACAAATTGTCTAAGAATCTAGAAGTACTCGCACCTGGGAATTTAACTGTCGCTTGAAGATACTGTACTTACGTATTCGATTCAATTTTATTGATTGGTTCCCAATTAGTGTGGCACAATAAGGTGACCTCTTAGATACCTGTATCATTTTACCTGTAAGTTACGTGAATGTCTACAGCATCCTCATTGGCCCTATTAAAACAAACAAAGGTTTCTCCATCTAATAGACGTATGTAAATAGAAGATTTAAAATTATATTCAACATGTTTAGCGGATGCAAAACTCACCCCAGTAGACATCCAGAAGATGATGGAAGCGGGCATGAATGTGGCCAGATTCAAGATGTCGAATACAACAAAAGGGGAGAAGATGAGGATGCTTGGAAAGGTGGATAGAGCGGCCTTGAATCTGTGCAAGAAATTTGGGGTGAAAGACTGGCCCATCGCCACTTGTTTGGACCTGAAAACTTGCGTGGTCAAGACTGGCTTGCTTGAAGAGGTCAGATAACATTCACAAACTTTCTAACAAATTGTGTTTTTCGAATACACCAACTAAAGCCCAAATAATTTGTTCCAACAACAACAACTTGCTTGGCACTTTATACAAACTTGTTGTTTAAAAGAATTTAAAATTGGCCTGACATACAAATAAATAAATAGGTCCAGACTCTTTCATTCTAAAACTTTGACTGCATTTTAGTTTAGTCAATCTTTTAGTTAGTTTGATTTACAAGCCATTTTTTCTTACAGGAAGTAAATTCCATCCCAATAGCAGAAGGTTCTCACATTCTACTCACATATAACTTGGCAGATTTTGACAGTTGTACCGAAGAGAAGATATTCGTCGACAACCCATTCTTGACCACTGAAGTCAAGGTTGGCATGGAAATATCTATAGGGCAAGAGGAACTGATACTACATTGTACAGAAATAGTAAATAATAAGACCATAAGATGCATAGTGTCTAAGGGTGGCAATTTGTTTAATATGGAATATGTGTCAATGAGAGGAGCCAAGCGTCAAAAACCATTGCTGGGCAAACGGGACTTTCAAATTATTCGGTTCGCTATCGAGTATCAGGTAGAGAACTCTTTAAATTCTGGGTAATTCAGTTTGTAATGTAAAAAAAAACATTAAAAACAACATTAAATACATAGCAAGGTTTGTCTGTACTTTTGTATGTGTACTTTTAAAATGGCAACATTTTTACAGGTAGATATAATACTTATAAACTACGTACGCGAAGCAGAAACATTGAGGAAAATAAAAAAGTACATTGGACGTAAAATAAAAAGACCCATTCTGATAAGTGGAATATGCACGCAACAGTGTCTGGATAACATCGATGAAATAGCAAAGGTAGTAATTTATGTATTTCCTTTGTACTGGCGATAGGTGAACGAACGTCCTGTGTTACACGTTACACACAAAGTAATTTAAATTCTGTTGAATAGGTAATTATTTTTTATGACGTTCTAACCTTGCTTGAAGCAGCAAGATGGCAACATAGACATAGGTAAAATATACATAGCTGAGTTACATAGATAACTCTTTGCTTAAACCTACATAAAATTATGAAATGACCGATTTTTATGTCCGTATTAGACATAAGCATTTGACAATGTCATACATTGACAATGACAATTATTTTTTATATTGTTTACAAGAGATAAACACAGAATTTTATCAAATATAAATTTTCGCTGATTTCAAACGTTTCTTATTATCATTGATTTGAAAACCAACAAGTGTAAAATAACAAAAGAAATAATGATAAAGGATAGTTCACCCAAAGATCCAGACACGATTACATTAGACATGGATGTTACGGAGAGTAAAGAGATACCAATAACATCACAAGAGTCAGAAAATACAGAAGACAAAGAGCAAAAAGTAGAAATGGTCTCAAATACACAGAAGAACTATGTCGTCTACGAGTATTTAGGACAAAATATTAGGCCAAATAAAGTTATATGGGTTCAATATGGTGGTGAATATGGCCCTGAAGGTGGTGGAGGTGGTGGTGGTGGTTTTGCTTATGAACCATCCAGAAACTCATTTATACGGCTAGTCTTTGGGATTGTGTTGTTCATGCTAATATGTACTGCGGGGTTTAATGTACTGGTGCATCTTTTGCCACCTCTTCGTAGCATGTTTGAGAGGTTTGGCTTCTTTTTTGTCATTGGTGCCATGATTTTCATGATTGGTTTAAGCTGCTCGATATCTTTCTGTCGCTGCGCAAGGGTTCCGCCTGGCAGTTACATTTGCCTCTTCTTAGCCGTCGTCGGCATGAGTGTCATAACCTCATGGTTCACGGTAAAAGCAAAAACTATTTTAATCGTGTACGCTCTGATTGGGACGACTCTCACGGTTCTTGTTTGTATTCTAATTGCGTGTTCTTCGTTCGATTTCACACGTTTTTGGATCTATATTATAGTAGCGGCTACAGTTTTCGCCGTTTTGTCCATGTTGCTCACGATAGGCATGTTCATATTTGATTTTTACATTAAGCCTCTTCACATAGTCATACTCTTTGTAGGCACCCTTTTTAGTGTTGTGATACTCATAGCAGAGCTTCAGATGATTATCGGTGGGAAAAGTATGGAAATAGACGAAGAAGACTATGCGCTGGCAGCGTTTATGGTGTACACATCCATTGTCGATATATTCATAAGATTGTTAATGTTGTCCGATTTGTTAAGTTGACCATAGGTATTTCAATATTCGTGTCTTTTTCGTGTAAATCTGATAGAGTTAAATAATATAAACAAGAAAACTCATGTTTGAAAGAAGAATCTGGACAACGTATCGGAGTGGCTTTAGAAAAAAGCTACGGCTACGCTTTGAATACGTTGAGAGTAAGTAATAAGCTGTCGTATGTCGATAATAGGTATTTATTCATCTCATTAACTTTTCATACATCATGCATTACAGACTTAAACAAATAGATATTCAAATCAATGACCTATTGATAAAATACAAAACATCCTAAAGCTTGAATAAAGAAACTGAATGGCTGACTCAATGAATGACTCGACATAATTTAATAAAGAAAAGAAAAATGTCTATGAAACTACTTTCAACATAAAAACTTCTTGTTGCGGTTGTTAATGCTTCGGCTCCGCGGGCTTAAAGCAAAGAAGAATTTAAGTACCTAAATTAAATTAAATGTATCTTACTTAAATACATCTAATATAATACTTTTCAATTTATTGCACAGGAATCCGATGCCATTGTATTATCCAGAGAATTTCTGCCTTACGAACTGGAGCCATCCAGACGATACAAATTGAGTCAAATACAAAAGTGGCTGGCAGCAAAATGTCAATCGGTAAATACTAAATTTTTTTTGCACAAACCAGCAACTCTTCAAGTAATAACAATATTATTTATATTGTTTTCTTTTGTGTTTCAGCATGGAAAACCTTATTACATATCGGGCGGTGTTTTCCAAGACTCTCTTACAAAAGGCGAATACAGTGATTCTGAGGTATCCGACGTAACGAATGCCTTGCTCGAAGGAGTAAATGGATTTATACTGAAGGATTGCAACGATACGGAAAACGTTATTGAAACAATAAAGTCCCTGAATGAATTGTGCCGCACGGTCGAGCCTTACACGCATTCGAAGACAGACTTCTGGAGGCTTGTTGATGAGGTGAATAAAATTTTATTAATGGTATTTCGGGTAACTAAAGTAAAAAAAGCATTTAAAGTGCATGAATTGGTTTCGTTTGTGATAATTAAATTATTATTTTCTGACTACTGAAATGTTTCGTGCTAATTCGTAATCAAAAGGCAACTAAATATTTAGAAAAAATTAGAAGGATCTTGATTCCAATATTATGCAACAACAACGCTAACAGAACCACATACAGAATGAGTAAAAAATAATGTTGTGTAGCAAATCCGATTATAAGATGCTAAAATGCTTCATCATCGTTATTTCAGCCATTGGTCCACTGCTGAACATAGGGCTCTCCCATTTATTTGATTTAATACATACTTTCCATAAAGATTCGCTACTTGGATTTTTAAATTTTAATTCAAAGCTAGCGTTTACTTTCCTAAGGTGAAGATGCCCCTAAACGCAGCCGAGGCATGCATGCTAGCATGCGCAACGGTAGCCAACCAATCGCAAGCGCGCGTCATCGTCATGCCCACCGTGACTGGTACCACGGCAAGAGCTCTCCTGCGCATGAAGCTAGCCTGCCTCGTCATCACCGTCAGCACGCAACCCAGCATCACCCGCCTGCTTCATACCTTCAGGTGTATTGTGCCGCTCATGTATACAGGTTGGTCATTATCACCAGGGTTTTTAATCTCCACAGCAAGAAAACGACCCGCAAATTTTCTAGAGGCAAATGAAGGATGTGGCGTACACTCCCCACACTAGCCAGGGGGTTGGCCAAAAGATATTTAGTCACTAAAAATAAACTGGTAAATTCCTCAAATAATTATTTACTACTTTGTATGCCGGGGGAATTAAATCTAAAATTTTTGATAGAGAACTTAATCCAAGAAAAATAATATTTGCGTCTACCTACGGCCTAGGTACTCTATCTAATCTTTCAATCTAGAGGTAATACGATTTTTTCCTACCCAGGAAAACCAAAGAGTACTTGGAACCTTAACGTGGAAGCCAGGGTCCACTTCGCCATAGAATATGCCGTGAAGAGGGGCTGGTTGACATATGGTGACACCTACGTGACTCTTCAGAGAGCCACCGAGGAGAGCTCCTTTTGCGACCTGGTCAGGATTTGGCCAGTCACCATCTCCATAAAAGCTTTGGTCGAGTAAGTTAGAATTTAATTTAATCCTTATCGACAAAAAATACTAATTGTATGAATCCGGTATTCACTGAAAATATAAAGCAGTTTAACAGTTTCATTTTCTTTTCAGATGTCTTGATGATGAAGAAGCTGAAGAGGCAAAACATTCTTGATAATTTATATTTTTTATGTGTACTATTTGCAATTCTATGTAATAAATCTACCCCTAAAGTAATAATGTTTTAATTACAAAACCCTCAACCCTCAAACTTTTCTAGTTATTTTCATTGTATCTATCATACGCCTTATAGTCTTTTTCACCTAAGATGATCCGTATGACGTTTCGAGTTTGAAAGATTTAGAGATGTCACATAACTAAACCATAGCGATTTATCTACCGATTTTTTTCGAAGAGGTAGTGAAACCTACTTTTAGAGAAATATTTTGTATGGGTGTTATTTAACAAAAAACATGTTTTTTTTTAATTACAAATATTATTGTAGCAATTTTTTATTGAAAATATTCAAATTTCATGGTTCGTGTTCAAAAAAACGATTCCTAAAAAGTACTGGTTCTGTTTCTTTAAATTAAAAACTATTAATTTATTTTCAATGCGTTTATTAAAGTCAATAATCGAAAAATATAGTTGATTTTTGTGATGTTTTTATTAACTAAGTATTCACTGCAATCGATTAATGAACCGCGGAAATAATCGATTTTATTAAACAAGAAATACCCCAGCACTAAATCTATTCCGTTTCACACATTGCGTACATTAAATAAAAAATATTTTTACATCGTATTTAATTTAAATATAATCAATAGACTCAGATTTTACTATATATTTCAAGACAAGTAGTTATTTTTTTTTTTATTATATTCCTAATAAAATACAAATTTTTTTTCAAAAATATTCTGCATATGTAGTATGCGTAATATGGATAACCTTGAAGTGTCATACGGATCATCTTACGTGAAAAAGACTATAGAAGTCCGAATATAGAATACCTATAATAATGCATGGACGATGGTGATTCTGTCTCAGGGCTAGCTGGTCACATAACATCACAATGATATGAAATATCAAAACACTAAATACAATTTTAGCTCAGTTTCTATTTGCATAGATATAAAATATATTTCGAACAAGCATCACGATCCCAAATTTCATTGATTACTTACGGGCCTCTGGGAATCATTCGGTAAGTTTGCCAACACAAAGGGTTTTACGCACATACCGACAAGATTTTTATAGATGTATCCCCAAGAGTTTTCGCTCGACGCACGAGTTGACGTAAAGAATTCGTTTTGTACAAAGTCTAGTTCGAATAAGATGTGCAAGGAATATTGGGAAAGTTTGGGAAGTCGGGCTTGCAAATCTAAAGTTTATTTTGCATGTTTCCAACTACGAATCGACAAACGTTTGGATAAAATGTAATGTTGACACCAAAATTATTTAAATCTGCATAAATTAAAAAACTTTATTAAAATAATGAGTTCATTTATTGAAACAAACCGTGATATCAAATCAAATCGTCTGAAATTTTGAATAAGCGGATATCGTAAATCATTTTATCCACTTTGTACGAGTCTCAGAATACAGAACAAACCAGAAGGAGTGTTCGATAACATTTCTACGCGGCAACTTGTGTCCAAAATANTCAATTGCATTTGATAGTGCAACACTGAGTACAGTCGTACCTGTGTTAAATTAATAGGCTAACTTTATGTTTCAGGATTCAGGATTACGGGCTAATTTGATATTTTCATAAATTAACGAAAAAATATTATTATAGGTAACCTGGTTTAAATAAATTAAATGAAACCATCAATCGAACTAGTAGGATTTATTTTATTATTCATCAATAATCAAATTCAGAACTTGAATATTCAACTGCAATGTCTGCTCATGAACGCTTCAAACTCGGTACTTCTTTCCCAATTCCATAAAATTCAACTTTTAGAAAGTGACAAAAAACTTTAAAATAGGTAGTTGAAACAAACCACAGCTAATTTTCATAGTGGACTGTACTATACGATAAACATGTCAGTCAATTTGACAACCTTTATTGGAAACATTTTCAATGAAAATATTGTCCGAACCCTTGGTATTTCTCTTCGACAAATACTTTAACACATTGTGAACCACTTTTCTTTCACGACTATAAAAAGATTTTAGCAATTTCATTCACAAAATCAATTGCGCACATTTAAAATAAAGTTTGTTTACACTTTGACAACAATAGACTGACATGCAAGGTGACATGTCAATGAAGTTTTTAGTTACTGTTGCCATTAAAAGAAATTAGTACCATTAGTTTTCCGCAATATGGCGAGGGTTTTTATGTTCCTGGTCAGGCTATACCTACTGTTATTCTTACGTATTGGCATAGCCTGGACGCGGGCGAAGAGATGATTGAGACATTAACTCCAATTATAAGGATTCCTAAATTACAAACCTTATGTAGCATCAATTGTTGTGAGCATGTAAAATACCTCAGCATATTTAATAAAAAATCACATTCAGGAGGTTTCATTCAAGGGAACAGCAATTAAGTTTCGCGTCTAAATCGAACCTTACTACCAAGTTGCGTTTTGTCGCAGGACCCGCGAGCCTGAAAGGGAGTAATCCGTGTCTGATCCGGTTAACGCGGGAATCGGAAAAATCGCAGCTGTTTGACAAACGTTTGGACGGTAGGCTGCTGCGTCAACAAACCCCAATCTTTTGGTCAAATTAACGTAGAAAATAACAGAAGAAAATTAACTATTACATACGAGTACAAACTACAAGTTAGTTTTAAATATAAATACAATATAAAATAATATAAAAATACATACGTTTTTACAAAAACATCGCGTCCATAAATAATATTAAATTACAACTAAACTTTGGCGGAAACAGAAAATACCTTGACGTCCTTTGGCGTTGAGTCTTTGATTATTGACATACTGAATTGACATTTCGTAATCTCTACCATTTTGCTTTACAAAACAAAAGTTATTTTACTGATTTTAGATTTATTTTAGTATAATTATAAAATGGTGTGGCCTACAGAATTTGACGAAAAACTAGGCGAAGTAAGTACGATTTTGAACTATTTGTTTATATACGAGAATTTTTCCAACGTAGGTAATCATAAAAAAGCAATTAGTATCTTTGAGTTACTGATGAATAACTTAACGGGTAGATTGCTAAGTGCTACAAATAAATAGCTAATGTTTCTATGTGTATTTGAATCCGTTGTAGAATACAATAATGCGTATTGTAAATAGGCTGACAAAGGTGACTAACGCCCGTATTCACAAACATTACTATGAGGTCTCACAGTGCGCGTGAACGCAAAGGGTGACATACGAACCAATCACAGAGCTCTATTCAACGCTGTGCGTTCGATTTGCTGCTTCACTTGAGCAAGCATAGTTTGTGAATACGGGCGTGAGTTTCTTCCGCCACTTTAACCGCCTCTGTGGTCTAGTGGTAAGACCACCTGCTTCAGACGCAGAGGTCCCGGGTTCGATTCCCAGTGGGGGCAGATTTTTCTGTTCGGTTTGGTTGGTGGTAGGGCTTGTTCTAAGTCCGCCTGGCTAGCTACCACCATCTTACCTAAGTCTGTCGCCATAACAACAATGTTCACAGCATTATTGTGTTCCGGCAGTTAGAGGTAAGATAGCCAGTTCCTCCGTGGTTGAGGATTCCGGGTGAAGCTTGCTTCCACCTTCGGCCTGATCGTCACTTACCATCAGGTGAGATACAGGCCAAGAGCTTCCTCGTTGTGCATAAAAAAAAAAAAAAAAAAAACTTCTTCTAAGCACCTGCCCATTATGTTGTCCCGAAGTGGTGGTAGGGCAAGCTATATTTAGGACGTGCATAAGTGCCCTGGAAAGGGCCTATGTACATAATAAATTATTTGTATATTATTTTACAAGTATGATGCCATGGAGCTGCCTGGTCAGCAGCTGCCAGCAACAAACGCTTTTACGCCATTGGACCATCTGCTGAACTTGGACATCAAGGCGCCACCAGGCTGCCAAAGATTGACTCCCATTATTGCCACTATGGGTAAGAGCGTTTCCTTTTAAAAACAATAAAATATGAAAATGTGTTGAAAAAATCAAGAGCCCTTTAGGAGGAGCTTCTTGGAGGAGCTTTCATCAAAAATTCTTTTAGCCCATGCGAAACCAGGTCGCTATTTAAATATAATTTCAAGACCCTATAAAAAAGTAGATAAGATTTTCCTGCTAAAATTATTATTCATTTTATAATATGGTGAAGGAACAAGAAATAGAAATACAATACATAGTTACAATACAATATAGTTTTGTTTAATAAAGGGGTTAGTTTATTCGCTTAGCTAAATCTGCTGTACAAACTTAACAGTCTCACTGAACAACATTGTGGTTTACGTTTGGTTTAACTATCCTGATCTGACAAGCGTTAGTTGCAAGTGAAGGTACATTCTAATGCACCATCTTATATGCTAAATAGTTGGCTGCATTTAAGTACACACCTGTGTTTAGTCGGATCGTGTTACTGTCAGTTTCGTTACGCTTAAATTATTAAACCACGCGAATTTCAAAGAGGTATAATACTGGTTTGTGGCATTAACTTCGCCATGTATACCTCACGTAGACTAAGTAAAGTTTTAATTAGGTTGACTTAAGAAATCATAAATGAATTATAATGGATACCTCCTGAATTTTATTCCATATAACAATACTAGACTTAAACTAACAGTGGTATTTAAATAAATTGAAATAAAAGTATTTCCATAAAACTAGTCAAGTATAAGAAAACTACGAAAGTATGAGCTAAATAATAGACTGGTTATTTTAAGACAACCATTTTACTAACAACAGTCAGCCCAGGAATGGAACTCGTGTCCCTTTGCGGCAAAGACAATTTACCGCGCCACTTGCGCCATCGTGTATCTTGTAATTTTGTTCCATATTTAAAGTATATTCGCCATCACATGTTAGGTATAATGTAATGTTCCACAAAATCATAATTCTTCGGAAAAGGTTGAAACCTTAAAAACTAAATTTATTATGACATTTTGTAGTTTAGATTTGTTTGCTACCGACCAGGAATTGCATTAAATTACTTGGAAGGTATTTTCATAGTCTTTGTTTCTCTTGAAAGGCAAATCGACGAACGAATTAGAAGTAATGGAGAAAATGATGGCAGCGGGAATGAACATAGCCTTAATCAACATGTCGTTCGGGTCGCGAGAGGAGAATGTGGATACGATTAAGATGTTACGGCAAGCTGCGAAGAACTTCAGCGTCAATATGGGCAGGAATTACCCCCTGGCCATCGCTGTCCAACTAGCTGGCAGGAAGATACGGACGGGACGCATTGCTGACGTAAGTAAGCAAATCTACACTAATATCATAATGAAGAAAT
The DNA here is from genome assembly GCF_004193835.3 of Ostrinia furnacalis. Taxonomy (NCBI): domain Eukaryota; kingdom Metazoa; phylum Arthropoda; class Insecta; order Lepidoptera; family Crambidae; genus Ostrinia; species Ostrinia furnacalis. Next base: position 105,845 of record NW_021135625.1, on the reverse strand, counting down.
ATTTGATTGTTTGTAAATGATTAGGCTCCGAAACTACTGGACACGATTTGAACGATTCTTTCACCATCTTACATTATTTCATATGAGCCATAAATTGCTTCCGAGTTTCAATACATCCCTAAAATAAGATTTAGATTACTAACTCTAAAACCTCATTTCAGAGTTACGGTGAAAGCGTAGAGTTAAAAACCGGCGAAGTTGTTCGACTCACAACAGATGAAACGTACAGAGAAAGATGTTCCACGTACACAGTTTACGTTGACTTCATGTACTTCGCCGATCAAATGAACAAGAATGATCTGGTTCTCTTAGATAATGAGACAATCATGTTGAAAGTGGAGATGATTTCAGCGACAACACTTACCTGCAAAATCGAAAGAGGGGGCTTTTTGGGTTCATACAAGGATGTGTTTGTACCCAATGTTGTGTTCGATATGCCAAACTTTACTGACAGAGACAAACTTGATGTAGAAATGGCAATCAAGAACCAGGTTGATATTCTTATCGCATCATTTGTAAATTCAGCAAGCGCTGTCACCGAGCTCAAAGGAATTTTAGGTGAAAAAGGAAAGAAGATCGCCATCATTGCTAATATTCAAACTATTGAAGGTTTTAACAACTTTGATCAAATTTTGACTGTAAGTTACTATAAATTAAGCGTAATAAAATTCAGCGTATCTAGTCAAGACAAGCTAGATAAGTAACAATATTACAAACACTTTGAAACTTTTAGGTTGCAAACGGTATCATCATAACTAGACAAGAGCTTGGATCAGATATTACGCCAAAAAAATTGGTCATAGCCCAGAAGAACATGATAGCCAGAGCAAACAAGGTTGGTTTCAACAAATGAGCTCTTATTTTCGCTGGTCAAATATAATTCAATCTTTGATTATCTTTTCAGAATAACATTCCTGTCTGCATCAGTGCACATTTGTTAAGCAGCATGAGGTACAAAAAGATACCTCTAAGATCGGAACTGCTAGATATAGCCAATTGTATCTTAGACGGTGCGGATGCTCTGATACTTACAGCTGAAACTGCTGTGGGGCAGTACCCAGTTGATACAGTGGCCTGTTTAGCAAGTGCTTGTAAAGAAGCAGAAGCTTGCGTTTGGACTAAGCAACTTTATCATGATCTTATAGAAAAGGTATTGATCAAAGATCAATTAATTCATTAGCATTTGAAGTATACTAACCACTGATCTCAGCGTCTCTTCCGAGTCTTAAATAATAAAATGCCAATGATTCTAGACACCACTACCCTGCGACCAAGCAACAGGCGCAGCTTTAGCAGCAGTACTAGCAGCCCAAAGAGTTATAGCGGCAGCAATCGTCGTAGTGACCACTACAGGAAAGTCAGCTCAGCTCGTCGCTAAGTATAGACCCAGGTGTCCCATCATTTCTGTGACTCGATACGCACCTATAGCTAGGCAGATGCATATGTGGAGAGGAATCATTCCTTTGGTTTACGAGGGTAAGTTTTTTTATTGCTTTACTCTTAGATCTCCATTTCATTTTCGTCTAGTAATTAAAAGGGTCGTGTTCTTGCAGTGGATACCTAATGACCTGATAAAAAATAGTAAAGTATCGCTTTACATACAGGTTGGCGACTACTATAGCTAAATCATCTTGTTGATATTTTTCTAGATTCTCCGGACGTTGACTGGCAGAATGATTTGGAGAAGCGTGTTAACTTCTGCACCAAGTGGGCCATGGGTTTGGGCTTCATCAGGGTGGGAGACCCCCTCGTCGTCGTCTCTGGGTGGAGGCAAGGCTCTGGCTTCACCAACACCATGAGAATCGTGTACACGGCTGCTGATACCACAGTCGCTTGATTTATTTTGATTTTTCTATAATTTTAGCTGTTTTGTAAATATTTTAGTTGGTCAATTAAATATTTTATTCACATTATTTTGTGTTTTTAAATTATGGCCTTTGATAACTTGTGAATTTCAGTCATTTTATGAATTTTAATATTAAATTCTTCTGGTAATTGACATAATTCAATTCGCTCTAATACATCCGCCATTTTGACTCTGGCGTATTTACAAGCAGGCGATATAAACTACGACGGAACGGTTGGTAAGCCACGCGACCCTATAACACTAAACTCGTAAAGTAGAGGCAAGCCTCGATAAATCTTAAGGTGGGATTTAGAAGGACCTCCGGAGTCCTCTTTGGATTTAGAGTCCTGTATGATTGACTGCTTTTGCTGAATTCTTAAATTACATTATTAAATTTTGTACTTATGCTGTCTATGTAGCTTGAAATATCTCACCCATCTGTTCAAAGCGATTTTTATTTCGCCGAAGATAAATAAATAAAATTTACTCCAACCATGGGATCTAAAATAGGGGTTATAAACATAATCATACATTGTGAAATTAGAACATTTTTCAAAAACTAGTAACATTGACCATGTCAATTACAGTTTTTACATACCTATTTCCGGGAAAAGCTTTTCTCATCATAAGAACCTTACTCGGACTTCAACAAATATTTAAAAAAATACCTAAATTAATCTTTTAATCGTCCATTAAACTAAAAACAACAGTAACATTTTCCCACTAGTTAAGACTCAATTAACTGTTATGTCATCACATCTAAAACATGATTTAAATATGCAAATGGTTATAGAAAATTGCAAATTACTGTCTTCGTAACCCTAAGTGTAACCCCAACGTACTCATTATACAAAAATTCACCTTTCGCAATCGCTATTATTTCTAATTCCGTCATCCCCGAGAGAATCAAATTAAGTACACAAATAGGTAGAAGCGACGGCGCTTTCGTCGCGAGCCGGGGAAACAAATTGTGCGTAATCTACCAGAGACCACCACAAAAAGGTGAGGCTCCATTATGAATAACTTCCACCGCCCTCATCTAATTTAACTTGTAAACATTACAATTTAGCCTCCCATCTCGACTTGATGCCTTCAAAAGTGCTATTCGCTACCTTCGCGCCGGTATTTTTACTTTCTTCTTTTTATTTTAGTGTTATTTTTCGAGTAATGCCGTTAGGCACAATGCCTGCGAACTCTTTGTAATTGTTTACTGTATCAGATTCAGAGCTTTTTTTTTGCCGTCTCTAGGCAAATGGATTTAAAATGTGCTGTTACATTGCCTACTCGTTTATATAGCTTTACACACATCAATATTTTAGAATATATCTCAACTTGTCTCAAAAGTTTTCGTTGCGATTTTTATGCATAAAATCATTATGAATGTACATTCTTCAGTGTGTTTAAAAATATTAGTACATTAATTTATTTTATCGTACACAGACTTTTTTGAAACTAAAGTAGTAAGTACCAAAACCTAATTGCCCCTAAAGTGGGGTCCCTAAATAAGATAAGCTTTGAGCAGTCCCGCATTAGCCCGGCCGTAACGAGTCCGCCTTATTTCACCTGCCAATGTAACTTTTAACAAAGGTCAGTCCTCGGCGCATCGTCTGTAACGGATGCAATTACTGTGACGCCGTTAGTGATGAGACACGGTGGGACAACTGAAGTTTCAACTTTGTTGTTACGCAGAATTGTTTCAAACTTACGCCTCTAAACAGTTGAAGGATTCAGAAAATTTCCAGAAGAAGCAGAATTTCAAAGATTAGATATTCATTCATCAACGCTAATGAAGCGCAAATCTCGTTAAGTCAGAATGATAGTTATTAATTCAGATTGATAATATTATCTATCGGGATAACTCTAAAGATATCTAATAATTTGAGCAGTCATGGAGCCAAGATTGCAATTAAATTTCTAGAAAGAAGAGACAAAGACTCAAAAGAGCTAAAAAGGAAGAAGGTTTACCTAATGATCAGACAAAAGGGGGTCAATTATTTATTATTTAATCCTAGCACAGTGGGACATCCCAACGCTTCTTCCCACCACTACCCCCGCACTGGACAAATGCCGCCGCATTGTCAAAGCTGCAGGAACAAGGCAATTTGCACGGAGGTATGCTTTCTACCGAATCCAATTTAATGGCCCGGCTTCTGTTAACACCGGCTCATATATTCACCCCGCTTAACGATGACGATTCAAAGATAGGGGAGGTGTTGATATGCGTGCTGCTTTTGGCGTGTGTCATGCAGATTTTAAGCCACGTTTGTGTTGTTTTGAGAAGATGTTACATGACTGATTGATTAAAAACCTTCCCAACCCGTCTGGCTGGTAGGCTAAATCCTTCATTTGCCTCTGGTAAATGAGAGAGGGTCAAGCTTCTGCAGTGGATGTGGATGATTGTCTATGAATGATTGTCGATGATGATCTATGATGATTAAAAACCGCGAGATTTAACTACCACGTGCCGTCGTAACATAATACTTATGTATTTATGTACCTTTCTATACATTTGTTAAGACACATAACTAGATGATTTAACCCTTTTTCGCAAAGATTTGGCTTCACATTCATCCTGCCAGAGAGAAATCATGAATTCTAGATAAGTTGACACGCCTTTGACTACGTTACCTACTCCTTTTTTGCTCTTGTTGCGTCGTGTTCGTGCTCTAATCAATTCGCTTGCACCTGCTATCAGGTGCGCTTTGAACTTTGACCTTACGAGAGAATATCAGATTTGCATGCAACGATTCCATTTATATTCATTGAAAATCTGGATGAAATTATTAAAATATTAATATAAAAATCACAAATCATCGTCATCAAGCATCTTGCAATATAATTCCACTAGCTTACCGCCCGTGGCATCGCCCGCGTGGAATTTTTCTGTCACAGAAAAATTTTATAGCACGCGTCCCTGTTTCAAAAACCGGGATAAAAACTATCTCTATACCAAATTTCATCAAAATCGGTTCAGTGGTTTAAGCGTGAAAGTGAGACAGATAGACAGAGTATTGTACCAGTCATTTCTAAAAAAAATAGCGAATCTATCAATAAAACCTACCGCACTATCGGGCAGCTATAAAGCGTTGAGGACCATGAATAAATCATTTGAATCCCGAAACGTCCATCGACAGCCCATCCATAGTCTAGTCCCGACCAGAGAGAATTTAAAAACAAAAACAAAGGGAATTCCCGAGTGAGGCCGTAAACTAGCAGTGCGACGTTCAGTGATGACTTTTGCTGTGGTGGGCTCTATCGTCAGGCAATATTGGTCATCTTTGCCATTAGGCCACGCACACAGCACTGGGGTTAGGCCAACAAGATCTCCTAAACTTAACCACTAAAAAGCTATGAAAGACACAGACACTACTATCTGTTTGCAAATTATCACTTAGCATGGCCTTTTCTACATTAAGCTATGTACTATGCCACGACGGACCTGTACTTTAGTACATTGAAGCCCAACATTCCTTCCTATTTTGAAAGTGTGCACTAAAAAACTGTTCTTTTATTACGATAATATTCTTAAACTATGCCATGGGATATCCACAAAGTTGTCGCCTAGAAATTCCACTGGTTTTCATTTTAGAAGCATGGTCTGAACTCAATCGAGTTATCCCTTTTTGTCCCTACAAATGGGATTAATCATCGACAGTTTAGATCAAGTCAAAGTTGTCTCTAAAGCTTTTATCGACCAATATTCTACAAGTTAAAGTTCTTCTTTCTACATGGCCACAAGCTATTAGTTTTCATTAATGTTTATGATACTTCAGTATTTGCATTATAAAATAGATAAAACTTTCAATCTAACGTTTTTTTATGTTAAAACGCGACTATGTTTTTAGATTAGTTCTTAGATTTTGGGAATGAAATGCCTACCATTCACCGTCATTAAATTTTGTTTGCCAATTCAATAAAAGTGTGGAAAGAATGTAGTAAAAACTGAAAATAATGCAGCTACCCTATTTCATATTGGTACTTTTAATATTATAAGATTGGTAGTGTCACAGGCAATAAAAGTCTAGTATAGATACATCACTTTCCACTTTTCGAGAAAATCGAAGAAACTTCGCCGAAGTGTGAACGATGTTACATGAAGTTTCGTAACTCAGGGATACAACCACTGCAAGTTGTGCCATTAGTCAGTCGCATCTAATCATAAGTTTAGTTAACATAATTACAGCAAGTTGGGCCCTGGTACGGCTCGGTGGTTTGGCACTAATGAAGTGATGTGACCTTCAAAACTCATTGAGATTCAGAAATGCTAAGCGTAAGCTTTTTAACACAAGGTTAATAAAATTCAACCTCAATTTTCATGAAAACATGTACAAAATCTGTTGGTAAAATGACTTTGTCTGGTGTCATTGAATTTTGCTTGCTAGCTTGATATTATTTAATTTATCTTTAACTTATAATAAATCTGTAGAGAGGTCAATTCTCTCCATGACATATATTTTCAAAATAACTATCAGGGGGTGATTAGTGATCGATACTGATGCCAAAAATGCAATCAGTAAAATTTTACAACAGCGCGGGCCCGCGTTCGCACCGCTTCCCGCTTCTGTCCCGCACCCGCGCCGCCTCGTTTGTATTTCGGCAGTTGCAGTGCGGCGCGGTTGGAGCGCGGGCCCGCGTTCCAAATTTGGTGTTTGGAGACATACTTCAAAGAGTTTCTTGTATTACAACTTGCGCGGGCCCTCATTCAAACTGCGCTGCTACTGCCCCGCGTTTGGTCTGCCCAAGGCTTTATAGATCGGTCCTATCATGTCCAAATCAATTCCGTAGTAGGGTAACGGAACTAGGTTTCTGTGTCGACGCTGCCAATTGGATTGTCCACGCCATTGACATCTTACCAACACTATCAGTTAGTCGGCTCTTGCCAAATACCCCACTAATACAAGTTCGACTGTCCGCCTGTTAGTGTGTAGGTGCAAATCTAAAGGCGGGGTTACATAAATTCAATTTGGGCACCTCAGAGAGCGGTGCAAATTGCCCAGCGAGTGGAGTTAGCCCTTTGACGTTCGACCACGTTTCGTCACCGACACCCTATTGTGGAAGGAGATAGGAACTGCTTCTGGTTTTGCTTTGACCGTTTCACAAGTTCGTCAAACTTCCATAAAAAATACCTATCTACTAGGTAGGTACTCATTCTTTCTAGAGGAACAATTGTTCAAAAAAATATGTAGAAAACGTTGTCTCTATGATATAGAATTTATCAGCAGGCTGAGAAAACTTCGATCTTAAAAATGTGATAGGTTTTAAAAATCTCGAAGACTTTCGCTGACTTTTGTATGGAAATATGGAAGCATTAAAATTATAAAATGAGGGTCAAATAGATAAATCCTCCACTGCTCTCTATACTGTTTCAGCTAGCTAAATATTTTACTGTAAATAATACTTACGTAAGTAAATAATGTATGAAAGGCCATTGCAACCAGTGGCTATAACAGTTCCAAATAACCCATTCGTGCTACGGGAACCCATTCGAGCCTGGAACCTCGATCAAGGCGTGACGTCACGTTTAGGTAAAGCTAGATTTGTAAAAGCTCTTTAGGCGACTGAAAATTCAAGTTTTCTGAAATTGCAAAATGGCTTCACGCTTATCATAAAGATACGACATATTACGTTTTTGCATTGCATATTCTTTTATGTTTTAACGTTTATTATTTATGACTGATTTATTTTATGTATGTTTTCTCGTGTGTCGTTTTAAAATCACATTTCACATTATGTAATAAAAAATCCGAATGAACTTTTAGAGACGTAACAAACAGTAAAGGATATTTTCTATTTTATATATTAACCTGATCTGAAAGGGGCGATTTTAGTGCTCGATCAACTTTACCTACATGTTTTTACACCTCACGTAGTCCACAGTCCACACCTACAACATCGTAACTGAAAATAATGACATTGTGATTTTAAACTGAAAATAATGATGGTAAAAATGAGATTCTCACAAATCACAATACACCGCCCTAAATTAATTACCTCCTTATTTAATTTTTAGCGTTAAGAGTCGCATCTCAAACTAATTTGAAAATTATAAATAACTTGAAAAAATCAATTCAAAATTGGGTTCAATTCCCGCCTTAGGCAGTTCGATTTTTTCAAGTTATTTATAATTTTCAAATTACCTCCTTGTTCTTCAAAACAACTCATTTCCATATCACTGCGAAGCGAGTGTGTATTGATTGCGTTGCTGATGCAGTCATTAGGGGCTCCTTTGAAGCCGTGGGCAGGGCACGGAGCCCTAACGAGGTTACTGTTGCCCACGTTGCGACTGTCTCCAAGTTGCTCCTTGTTGGGTTCTGCTAAACAATCAATAGATATGTTTTATACCAACATGTAATACCTTCATAAAAACTGTGTTCAACATAGATTTGACTGTAAACATAACTGTTGTATGTATCTTATTTCTTTGCAACAAAATTTTATATCATGCATAAGAATGGCCCATTAATATAGGTAGGTATGTATCACGTAATATTTAGGTACGAATAAAATATGATTTTGTATTTAAATCTATGAAAATACTTTCCCCCTTACTAAAAAAAAGTTACACAGTTGTTGAACACAGTTTTAAAATGCCATTTCCATACATACATAAAAAGGTCACTTTAAAACACTGTTCAACGAGTGCGTAAGTTTTATTAGTAAGGGATTTAATGAGTAAAGTGTGTTTATTCAACGTAATAAAATTAGGTAACTAGAATGTGCAAAGATGTTTGCTAAAACGCATATCGAAAATTTTCTCATTTCACTTCGGAAAGAAGGTGTGTTATTTAAGGAATCGCGAATATATTTCCTTCCTCAAACATTTATTAGAGGTGCTTTAAACTTAATCGACGGTCGCCCCACATTGAATAAAATGCCAGTTATTTATGCCACCATAAACCACAGATAAGGGCAGCTCGCCGCCTGCTTACCAACAAAGGATTCGACTATTTATTCGATATTTCACTGAATAAATGTCTAGAGTAACGAGTTCTAACTCTCTAAGTCCTCTGCTGAGCAATTTATACTTTGCTGATAAAGCTCGATCTTACCTAATTAAGAATAACTTTTCTTAACGCAAATGTTGATATAAATCTACTTACAACAATAGTAAAAGCCAGTATTTACTCTTATACCTAAGTAAATACCTACCTATACGACTGGTTTGTATTTTGTTGCTGTAGGGGAGTATTTAAATAAATGACTGCTTAGGTCTGAATCAAGATTTGCACTTTGTTTTTACCTAAAGCATGATTAAAAGACAAAATAAATAAGTTATAAAAAAAAGGAAGTGAATGCTTGAAAATGTTTAACGGTCAAAAAAAAAGTCAAAAAGTCAAAATTTCTTTATTTGTTTAGACTAATAAATAGTTCTTACAAATCGTCATTTTGCTCTTAAGGAGCCTCTACATGTCTCATAATCTTTTTACCCTACCAGCGCTTCGAGACCAACATTTGGCAAGTGCTGAGAAGAAGCGCCGCAACAACGGTTGAATAATGTTAACCCTTTTTCCATCGAACTAGTTTTCCACTACAATGAAGATAGAAGCGTGAAAGTAAGTACTTACCCATCACCGTCCTAAAACCCCGAGTATTCCCATCCCTGTCTCCCAAAAACTCTATTCTTCAGCATCCACTAAACGAGCGTCGAGAGGTCGAAGGGAGTGATAGGGCACACTCACTTCGGACTCCCGACGGCCCTACACTCTCTTTTGTCCGTTCCCTTTGCACCTGACTTCACAGATGAGTGTCAAGCACCTACTTTGAAGCGTAAGGCGCAAAATCACACCGTAATCTGGAGACTAATTGTGGAGGATTGTTCTTTAACAAGGCTGAGGCTGCAATTAACGCACGGCCAAATTAATTAATTTTGCCATACGATTTGTTATGTTGATTATAATAAATAATTTACTAATATACCAAACTACCTTTGTGATTGGGCTAATCACAAAATAGAAATTGTGTGTCTCCAGTGATGTGAATGTGAAGAATTAGTAGTATAACTAGATTGATGTTCATTTAATTTTCTGTAGGTGAATAAAGAGTCCAAAATATGGACTTCAAAGTTTTCTGTTTGGATTTTTATGGGAAATTCGCCTTCTTTTTCAAGCAAATAATTTCATCTTTTTTCCAGCAATTTGTGTTTTTATGAATAATATTTTACATTTTTAATATCACTGCATAAAGTAAAACAGATATTCGACGTAGCGCGTGCTAATATGGCGTCAGTAGCTCAACAAGGTCTATGTTCCACGAAAAGCTAAAACATGCAGAAAAATATAAAAAACTTTGTCCTCGGAGACGTCTTAAAATTTTGTATTTTGTACAAATACAAAACCACTTACATTAAACCTCTATAAGAATTAATTTTCAAAATCAATATGAAGAATAGATTGGATTTAGCAAATGCCACAGCAAAGTCACTGTTTTAGAATTTGAGTAAATACCTACCCTAAATATCCTAAAAAATATTCTTATCGTAACTGAATTTCGACTGTGATTGGTTGAATTTGAATATTTAAAGCGTGGGCAGGTCTCCTACTAGGTGGACCGACTATCTGGTGAAGGTTGCGGGAAGAGCCTGGATGCGAGCAGCGCAGGACCGTTCATTATGGAAAACCCTGGCGGAGGCCTTTGTCCAGCAGTGGACGTCGTTTATTGGCTGAAACGACGTCGACGAATATTTAAAGCAAATTGCAGGTGTCAATCTATTCTTACTACTCAGATCTCCTCTCCTCTCCTCTCCGCTTTAGAGGAAAACAGGCCTAACGCGCGTTTTATACAGTTTTTGTGTGGTACGCGTGAATCGAGCCGCTGCCTAATGAGGCACGTTACGATATATTCATTTCATCTCGCGTCTGAACACGGCTTCGTTAGTCAGCAATATGTAGACTAGGCGTAATGATACTGGCGGCCATTTTTCACAAAGAAAAATAGTTTGTGAAAAAAGTCACATTTTTGACATAGCGGCTTTTGCGTGCGATTTTTCATACTAGAGACACATTTTCGTTTATTAATTTTAACAAAAGTACAGTCGCGTATGGAATGTTACCATCGAATTTTTTGCAAAAACTATTTTTTTATAAAATATGTTAGGCGGCAGTAACTTATCAAAATTTCTTAGCGATTACAGTCGTTTCTCAAACTAAATTATAGTGTCTAAGCAGCTCAGATGTAAGAGCAGTCGCCTGGCAAGTGAAAGGTCGTGGGTTCGATTTCCACCTTATGCAGTTTGATTTTTTCATGTTGTTTATTTATAATTTGGCAGTAACTTAATATATTATTAATTATACAAAATATCTTATTATTGCCCTTTTCAACGTCTTACCTATAAAGATTCAAGAGATAAGCTCTGTAATACCCGTATTATTATTAAGACTTACTTGATACTTTTTGGCTTCATAAAATTTTTATTTGAACTCGACTGTACGAAGTAAAATAATGAAGTCTGGGCGTTAGATTTTTAATAAGAATTTATATCCACCTGCTAAGATATTACATTGATGGCTTCCCAAAATAGAAATACCTTCTACAAATCCAAGTCTTGTAATACGGCGGTAAACATTGACAAGGAACTCGATTGAATTGATTTTTTATTTGTTTTGCGAGCTCGAGGTATTGGAGCAAACCTAGTGCCTACATGCAGGATGTTGATACTAACTTCTGAGGGTACTTTTAATACCGCCTGAGCAAACTGAAAACGAGTTAGGTTATTTGCGTTTGTGAACGTTATATTCTGGGATTGCTTTGGATATAGAGAGAGCCTAGATGTACATAATATTTTTCGTGAAAACTTTTTTATTAGACCTTTTTTGTCTGGAATATTGACTTTCTAAATAGACCGCTTTCTCACCATAAGGTAGGATAGGACGAGATCTAAGTTTGAGCACAGTAGATAGATATTAGCTTGAGTGTAAAGATTTTAGACTAAAAATGACGTAGTAAGTAAATTGGGGTTGTCGTCACGTCGTACGCCGTACGATATGTATAGTCAAATATACATAAGAATATTTACTATATTTTTACAAATCAAACACATAAGACCTACTTACTAGCGGTACTTTAGGTGCGTGCTACAACTCTAGGCTTGTCGACTGAGAGATCAAAATAATCAAATAGGTTTACTTAAAATAAAAAGTAAAAATACATATAATCAAATAAGTCTAAAATCCAGGCTTTTAAATTCAATCCAAAACATGAAACCTCCGAACCCACCACACACTAAAGCCTAACTAATGACCCTAAAAAATTTCATAGCATAAAAACAAAGGCTTGCTTGAGACTTCGTACTAATGAGAGCGTCCCCTTTAACTTGCGCCCTGTACAGTCGAAATCCCGTCAGACTATATATTTTTGTCGCAAAATAGCCTGTATCACTACGAGATAAGACTCCACTGTGTTTAGATAGATGTGATGTCGTTACAAAAGACCGCGACGAAAAAAAAACTCAATTAGTGTTCTACAAAACGTTCCCAGTAATTGACTGATCGCCTTTTTGTATTCTTGCAGACAGACCAACCATCAAAAACAATACTTGTCAAAAAAACCAAGTCTCGCAACTCAGTTGTTCTACGGTAAAAAGTTGTGAGATCCATGTAATACCAAGTCCAGGCCAGGAAATCTTTAACGTTTTACATAAATTATTGACTTGGCCATCGCACTAAATAATTTAATTTACACGTGTTTTCATGCGATGGCCAAGTCAATATATTTATGTAAAACGTTAAAGATTTCCTGGCCTGGACTTGGTATTACATGGATCTCACAACTTTTTACTTTTTACCGTAGAACAACTGAGTTGTGAGACTTGGTTTTTTTGACAAGTATTGTTTTTGATGGGATCTCATTTCTTTTTGTAGACAGCAGTTATGTATCTAGAAAACTGGACCGAAATTGAAAAATTTTACTCGACTTGGCGGTTGCACTACCGTGCCCCAAAATCTCATTTCTTTTTGTATATTGTAGACAGCAGTTATGTATCTAGAAAACTGGACCGAAATTGATAAATTTTACTCGACTTGGCGGTTGCACTACCGTGCCCCCAAATATTTTAGTTTTTCCTTGATTCATACACCAAACACTACCTACTTAGTCTTATATTCCAAATTTGAAGCTTCTAGGTCTGCTAGAAGTGCCTTAGAATTGTGATGATCGGTGAGTCAGTGAGTGACAAAATTAAGTAACTTTGACCCGTTATAATTCTTAAACTACTGGTTCAAATTGAATGAAATTTTAAATATACCGTGTCTTTACAATGCCTGCATAGCTAATGAAAATTCAGCCTTCTAGTTTTAGCCACAACGAAGTTACAGGCGGTCGAAAATGGCCTGAATTGCTTCGAGAAAAGGATGGTACGGCCGTGGCGTTTTTTTGCTCGACTTGGTTCAGATACAAGAACTGAAAAAAAGATACTGAGCAAAAAAATTTTATTTTTGATTAAGATCGAGTTTTCTTTTTCAACATTATTATTAAGATTCTTCATTATCTAGATTTTACTTAGTAGCGAAAGTTGCCTTCGTTTTAAATTCATGAATCTTGTTACATGAAGAAATATTTGAATACAATCTGAACTAACTAGACGCATTGCAGAGATCTGAAGGAGAGAAAATGTTTAACGCGAAATAGGTTCATTTTCTTTATTTTAGTCGTAATGTTTTTTAATCTTTTCTACTTTACTCCGAAAATACTTTTCGTACAATTCAGGCACCAAATGTAAATAAAATTACCTTTGAAAATGAGAATTTTCACGGAGACTAAATCATCTTCTCGAGGTCTCTCACTCACTTACTTAAAATAACTTATATTTATGTATGTATGTTTGTGAATGACTATCAAAACGTTGTATCACGTTACAATAGTGGCTCTGTGGTAAAAAAAACCTCAATATGCTAGGTAATGATTAGCACCTGGAGAAATAGGTACCAAAAAATATAGAGTCAATCCGAAACCCAGAGATAGAGAGCATCACTTGAGCTACCCAAATCACCGCCATGTATGTTCAGCGATTTTTGAGCGAAAAACGTGATTTCTGTGACTTTTTAAGTCTGTTCAAAGCTTTGCATTGAAAATACATCTCCTAAATAACTTAAATAGACAAGTTAACTGGACCAATCACTCGACTTGCATTGTTTAATCACAGAAAGTGTTACGCGATCCGGCATAGAGCGGGAAACGGGAACGGTTTATAAAATCCCGCGGTTCCTTACTCGACGGGCTATTGCCCGCGTTATCGGCGCCGGGAAAATTGAATTTGTCCACATCCCGGATTGCAATGCTCGACCCAAAAACAAACCTCCCATTTTCCAATCTTGTTTTGCAAGCACAGGCCGAACGATCGGGCCCTATTCATTTTGCAACGCCATTCTGGATTACTTCGAGCTCTGCTTAAGTTTCGACGTGTTTTCGTATGGATACAGTTTGGGTTAATAATGTAACGATTTGTATCGCTTTGAAACATGCCTTTGTGAAAGTTTTAAAATTTTTATACGATATAAGGTCAGATTTGGGCGATTCAAATGTAGAATACCCACGGGTGGATTGTTTTAAACGTGAAATCGGAAACTAGTCCAGTAGAATTAGCTTTTAAATCGGAAATAATTCCTACAAAAGATTTTATTGTTTTAATGGCTTCATTGGTTGCCCATTAAGACTCTCCTAAGTTTTCGACTTCGACGGAGTTGTGCTTAAGTGGTGGGGGCCCCCGAAAGGGGCATTTTTTCGGTTTTCCGGTTATACCGCGTAAAGGACTTACCCTATCAAAAAGTGGTCTTCATGACGGTTGAAGGGCACTTAATCCTGCATTGAATAAGACCAAATTCATATGTTTTGGACAAACCGTTCTCGCGCTAAAGTTCGGCAAAGTAGAAAATATACGTATAATTAATGACCCTCTCCACGTCCAATGGCTTGTTACCCACATGCTTCCAAGCCTTGTAAAGGGTCGCCTTAACCAGTGTAACCCTAACAAGGCTCACGAGTTTGATTCGCTTATCCTTGTTCGTCCCAGCCGTTCCTTAACTGCGGTTGCTGCACCTCTTCCTGGCACTCACCTGAACGACTCTGTGTTACCTACTGTGGCTGCCCCTCTTCCTTGTATCCTCCTGCATGACTACGTTGCCTAGCCGTATGCCTGGTCTAAGGTTCGACGCCAAAAATCAACAACAACAAGTTCATATTAAAACGCTGAAGAGTTTTTTGTTTGTTTGTTTGAACGCGCTAATCTTAAGAATTACTAGTTTGATTGAAATCATTATTTTTGTGTTGAATAGCTCATACATTGAGGAAGGCTATAGGATATATACAATCACTCTACGACTAATAGAGGCGAAGCAGTAAAGAAAAATGTTGCAAGCACGGGAAATAGTATTTAAACTATTTTCACTCGTACGAAGTTGATTTTGTGGCGTCGAACCTTGGACCAGGCATATGGCTAAGCAATTAAATCGTACAGGAGGGTACAAGGAAGAGGGGCAGCCACATTAGGTAACACAGAGTCGTTCAGGAGAGTGCCAGGAAGAGGTGCAGCAACCGCAGTTAAGGAACGGCTGGGACGAACAAGGATAAGCGAATCAAACTCGTGAGTCTTGTTAGGGTTACACTGGTTAAGGCGACCCTTTACAAGACTTGGAAGCATGTGGGTAACAAGCCATTGGACGTGGAGAGGGTCATTAATTATACGTATATTTTCTACTTTGCCAAACTTTAGCGCGAGAACGGTTTGTCCAAAACATATGAATTTGGTCTTATTCAATGCAGGATTAAGTGCCCTTTAACCGTCATGAAGACCACTTTTCGATAGGGTAAGTCCTTTACGCGGTATAACCGGAAAACCGAAAAAACGCCCCTTTCGGGGGCCCCCACCACTTAAGCACAACTCCGTCGAAGTCGAAAACTTAGGAGAGTCTTAATGGACAACCAATGAAGCCATTAAAGCAAAAAAATCTTTTGTAGGAATTATTTCCGATTTAATCAATTTTTGTGTTTAATTCTACTGGCCTAAACCTCGATATTCCAATCAAACATAAAGTCTGACGTTGTTGTAGAAACCCCTTCAGCGATAAAATGTATTGTCATTCAACGTTAATTTATTTAAACCAAAAGTTACTAGTCAGAACGAAACTACCAAACAAACACAGACAGATCCAACATTATCGGCATATCTGTGAGCAAGTAAGAAATTAATGGTTGCTCAGGGTTGCTCAGGGTAGCTCGTGGACAGGGCGGCTCTTAGCAAGTTTTAATTACTTTAAGTCCGCGCGCGGCGGCGCCACGGTAAACAGCTGTCTGCCTACACGTTGTGTTTGCTCTGCACTAGCAGTGTCTCGGGTATTTTTTTAAAGTAACTTAAAAATTTTAGGCAGAGTATTTTTATTTTGTTTGCCCCAATTCTGTCTCCTACAGTCTCTCTCCTACAGCTACGATTAAATAGAAAGTTAAGCCTGCCTGCGTCAATCTTGTTCGAATAAAAAGAAATACTTAGTAAGGAAAATAATAGTCTTACCACCAGCTAACCAAGAACGAATGAAAATCGAGGTATGAGATAGGTTATTATCTTGATTCATGACTCTACTCCTTGACGTCAGCGCTCATGTTGCGTTGGCCATAACTGAGCTATGTTTTTCTAGAGCAAATGATAAATTTCTCGTTAGGCGATTTAATTTCACATTTGTAACTATCCGCCTCTCGTTTGTTCGTTACAGCCAAATGACGTCCACTGCTGGACAAAGGCCTCCCCTAAGGATTTCCATAACGACTGGCCCTGCGCTGCCGTATCCAGGTTCATCCCGCGACCTTCACCCGATCGTGTCGGTCCACCTAGTGAGAGGCCTGCTCTCAAATCGCAAGAAATCGCCAAAAAATATTAGCACACTAGCTTTCCGCCCGCGGCTTCGCCCGCGTGGAATTTTGTCTGTCACAGAAAAACTTTATCGCGCGCGTCCCTCTTTCAAAAACCGGGATAAAATTATCCTATGTTCTTTCCCGGGACTCAAACTATCCCTATGCCTTTCATCGAAATCGATTCAGTGGTTTAGGCGTGAAAGCAAGACAGACTAGAGTTACTTTCGCATTAATATTAGTATAGATAGAACTATAGATTTTAAAGGTATACTTACTGGGTGGCTGCCATTATGACTAGAGACACAAGTCTGCCTGCCGACGTCGCTGTTCAAACGGACCTCATTATTGCTGGCAATGAAATTATCTATCCCGCTTGCCGCCTAACACTGCCCCCACTTCTTATTTCCGCGCCCACGGAAACTTTCCTATAAAACAATTCCCAAGAAACTTCATTGTAGCGGATCGGAATGTCTGTATTTCAATATTTGTTTTAAAAGTAATTTTCGACGTCTGAAACCGTCAATGAAATATTAAATTATTTTACGAATCATTTTAGTAAGTAATACCTAATAGGTTTTAGGAACTTCATTTTGAAAAAAGAAAGAAAATTCATGAAAATTGGATTGGAAAATGAAAACCCAAAAACTGCAACGAACAAAATGCCTACCAAAATAAAATCGCTAAAGCAATAATTATCATTTTTTTACATCTTCATTCTAAAAATGTTTAACTAGTAAATTTTTATTTTTATAATCTTTGTGTTTTTATAATTATTTACTGCTTTGTGTTAAAGCGTTCAAGTCCGCAAGATATCATACCTAAACTATTTTCATAGAATGTTGCCAATCGGCTCCAGCTCTCAAATTAATTAACTCGAGAAGTTCTCGGATTCCCCGCGGATTACAAATTTGTAAAGTGAGTAAACAGGCGCTTGAACATTCAAAGAACATAAACTAGAGATGAAACGGATAGTTGTTTGGCCGGATACCGGATACCGGATATCCGGCCAGCTGCTAGGCCGGATAGCCGGATATCCGGCGGCCGGATAGTTGGCCCATTGTCTCGTTTCATGTCGTGACGAGTTTAGCGCCGCACAGGTGCTTCGAAGGCGATCAGTGGGTCTATTAGTAGACTAGACTAGTCACACTTTTCGAAAATCGAATCTGTCCGAATAGAATGTCAGATTATGCCACTTGTCTAAGGGGCAGATCAATTCGAGCGATTTCGGTTGCTATCGTGAGTGTGTGATTGAATAGTGAAAATTAAATTAGTTTACTTGCTGCGTAATCTGACTGAACTGCATGCATCATCATCAAACCATTAGTGAAAAAAAAATANCAAAAAAAGAAATTAGTTTTTTGAAAGGCTTTTTGAAGAATGGCTTTTTTGTAACTTTTTGGACTTTAAATAAAAGCCGTCATTATTATAAGCCATTTTATTGATATTTACCTCAAAGATTAATGTATTTAATTTTATTAAAAGGAAATTGTCGTAGTTTTTTAATATCCGGTATCCGGCCGGATAGTGAGTTACTATCCGGTATCCGGCCGGATAGTAAATTTAGGCCGGATATCCGGCCTACCGGATAGTTGCCGGATATCCGTTTCATCTCTAACATAAACCAATAACCTCTGGGAACGATTGGACGAAATCTATAGTTATTTTGTGGTCATGTTTTGTTATGAAGACCCTGGTCTTCCAATATTATTCTAATAAGGCAAATCTAAATTAAGTAGGTAGTTACTACACTAATATTAGGGATAAAGTTTGTAAATACTAATACAGATGCTCATAACCACAGAACATAGAAAGAAGTCTTTCTAGTTTCTATGTACCGTACTCATAAAAAAAAATATATTAAAAAATCTTACGTGGGTTGATGGCAGCAGCAAGCAAGCAAGGGCTGTCGCTTGTCTCCATACCCGTCCTGGTGATCCAGCATGTCTGCGGTGAAATGCTGAAAACAGAAAGGGAAACCATCAAAGACCTAAGGCCATCGTCAATTTGATCTTAGTTAAAACTTATGTATAAATTATTAGCCAACGAAAACCCCAAGAATTCTATCTCAAAACTTTGGAACATTTATACTTTAGCTCTTGGCGAGTATTTGTGTAATAACTTCTTGATAACTGGCACTGAGCTGGTGCACTGGCACTCAGGGGACGAGAACACTATTAAAAGTTGTTCTAACTCCGCGAGCGACGCAACTAGTTTGTGTTGGGACTATCTAAACACAGCATACATGCGACTTGATACAAAGATTCGGGCACTTCGGAGTGTTTGATTGGGTTAGTTCCCATTTATTGGCTAGAGAGTGATTTTGTCGCATAAAAACAAAGTTTGAAAAAGTATTGACTAGTTTCTTATTAGAAACAACGCTGGGGATTGCCGGCTACTTCGGGCTGAAGTTCTCTTCAGGGCTGGTCCGTCCGGTGGATAATTGATGATTGTTAGTAGATACGAGCCCAGACCTATCTACTTTAACATATTTGGTTAACATTGATAACTTTCTGCAAAAATAAGACATTACATGTGTCTTACTCCTTTACTAAGTTTCCGTTTACTAGTGTGCCCCGTTCTAAAGAAACTGATCTATATTCACCAACGCACGCTGTTTGCCCATTTTATAACTTTGGCCTTGGGCACCTCTTTAAAGTAAAAAAGGTCTTCCTTCAGTTTCGTGCAAAAGGACGCCGGTGCTCACGACGAGAGCCGCATTGTAAAGATGCCTTCAAAGGTGTACAAATAGTCACGTATTCGTCATGCAAGTCAATGCGGACGGCAAAAGGCTAAGTCTAGGCTTAAGACGAGATAAGTATTTTTCAAGGACGCTTTACACGGCTCGAAGTGGCGGTGCCAGACATCACAAGTGCGCGACTCAGTGTGTGAACGTATGAGAATCCTTTTTTACTTCCAACAAAATTAGTCATATTTCATTACAAAACATTTCTACCATCCTTGTATTTCTGGTGTAGAACTAGGTACCTATTATTAATTTAAACAAGGCAAAAACTTAAATTTTTTATAATCCAACAAAAAATTACTTGTATAATTTTTTGTTGGATTATAAAAAAATTAAGTTCTTGCTACAATATTACATAGTATAACAACTTATGTGCATCGATAGTAGTCGATATTTTTTTCCGTCCCCGCGAAAGGTTTCACGTTTCCGGGCTACATGTCGGTTTCACCCGAGAGATTTCATATCCTTAAATTTCCGATGAAAACAAAGAATCGGTGAATATAGGATCGCGAAAGCGGAGCGAATGGAAATTTACATCCTAATTTCCCATGTGACCTCAGTCTCTATTCGTCAGCAGTATCAAAAACGCCCGGAGCCTTTGCAGGTCATACATATAATTTTAGGCAGCACACTTTGTGAGAAATGAAAAATTTTCAGCTTAGGTACAGGTACACACATCGGCAATCAACTAACAAAATCTTACATTACCATGGTAGAGTTTTGACATTCATACTTAAAGAAATACTATGATTTCAGTGGTTTTTTATTTACTTAAACGTCCTAGTATTGATCTATGAAGACATCATGTTGATAGAAATAATACTTACTGCCCTTACTGGGATGTTTTTTATTCGAATAGAAGTTTGAATTTTAGGCTATTGCGCGGTAAAAATAAGACCTCAATTGGTTGCTGTGAAAATGCAAAACTTAAATTTTAATAACGATCCTATTTTCAGCGTCCATTACTTTAAATATCTTTTGTTCAGAAAGTGGCCGGTCTTAAAAATCGCTATAAAAATGCAAATTGAATGTAACTTCGTTCGGAGACTAAAATTAAGCGGGCAATTTTTAGAACAATAAATTGAGAAGCTCATTCAATCTTTGATAACAGTTTGACCCACAATAACTTGGTTAAATAATTTGGTTATTGTCTTTTGAAATTATGTTTTACTGCAAATACAATTTAAGCAAGGTGTTAAAGGGCGGCGCAGAACCGGTCGTTACAGAAATACTTGGGGGAGGCCTTTGTCCATCAGTGGACGTCACTTGGCTGAATCGAACGAAGGTGTTGAAGGTGTTGAAAAAATTGCTTAGTAGCAAGTGCGACGAATTTATTCGCATACGGACATTCACAAACTATCAAAACGCGACAAGAGTCTGAAAGTCTAGCAAACAAAGAGAAAGCCGGGTATAATTACGATCTGTCTGGCGGCTGGAGCACAAAAACCAGCACGTAAAACCGAAATACATTAATAGTGGGGTTCATAAAACCCACTAATTGCTACCGACAGCTAAACTGAGCTTTCGGATTATAGCTCTGAACCCGTCTCGCCGCTAGTGGTGCTTGAGTCGGCGAATTCGTCACCTGTTGAAAATAATTAGGCAAAAAAAATCTGCGGTAAAACAAAAATCTAGGTGCAGACTCAGGCTCAACAGCCTTCTGTGTTACCCACTCGACGGGAAACTTGTTCGCAGACGGATTTTCGGTGGGAATTTTTTGCGAATGCAAACTATTCCGAACGAGTGTGCTTGCCTGACGATATCATAAAACCTAAAACATAGGTGCTTACTGCTTACCTTACCACTTCAGGGGTCGATGATAATTTTAATTTGAGTACCTAGTTCAAGTTTTTATTAATTAAAAAGTACGTAAGCACAATACTCGTACTTACTTTCAAAATAGGGCGCGGCGCACTCTTTGTTACGCTTCTTCATTAAAAGTAACTAGCTGACCCGGCGAACTTCGTACCGCCTTAGCGTAGAGATTTTCTTAATATTTTTTTCCGTAAGAACCATCCTTGGACTTCCACAAACATTTAAAAAAAAGAATTATCGAAATCGGTTCAGCCGTTCACACGTGATGCCGTGACAACGCGAAACGGGTTTCATTTTTATATATATAGATTATTTCTATGGTTTTCTAGGCACTATTGAAATTGTTAATAACGCGTGCAACTATTCGTAGTAGAAGTACCTCTACCCTCTTTCGTATACAACTAATTGGGCGGCGCGGACCTTCCGGAATTTAATTTCATTTTTTTTTTTAAGTTTTCTGCATTTTGTACTAGGTTAGACAAAATTAAATACCCTTTTAAGTGTTCGTGAAAGTCAACGCCACCTCATGCCCAGTTATGTGCCACATCTTTGCTTTAAACTGCATTTTATCATGTCATGCAGTGTCATGCAATAGATTAATTTCAAACTTTTTACTTGACACTGGCTGATTGTCCAAATCCAAAACGAACAAAAAAGTAAAACTGTCAGTGTCAAATATGTCAAATTAATTGACATTTTCGGCACGGGGTGGAAACGCCATAGAGTTTGACAGCTCCATAGAGAGTGAATTTTTTTGACAGTTCCGAGAGGAAGTGACTTTTTTTATAGTTGTCTTTTGTATGCGACAATGGTCTTTTGCGTGTCTGGAATCATAGTAAACATTTTCGAATTACAACTTCAACTTTTATTTATAAATTATTTTATTGAATCTATTTGCATTCTATAAATGAAATGATTATTTAAAAGTATATTAATTCAAAGTCGTAATTTTCACTTTAATCAATTTAGTTCCGTCTCAAGTCTACAACTGTGACATTATTAAAAAAAAAACGTCAAAAATTTTCATCGAAAAAACGTGTTTTTCTTAAACAAATTTTATCTAATTAAAATCAATAATTTCTCAATCAATAATAATAAGAACTACATGTGCATGGATTGCCAGTTGGATTGATGTTTGTTTTAAGAAGAAATTTCTCAAGTAAGATATCCACTCGAGAAAGGTTATTGCAGCTTGCAGCAACCTCATGTTTTATCAAGTATTGAACCACACAAAGGATTAAATCTTCATTACAATATCATTCATAACTCCATTTAAATCAATGGAAACTAAATATGGATCGTTTCATGGAGTAACAACATACTTTAGAGTTTGGACCCAAAATACAATACACGTAGGTACATTGCAGGCATAGATTGCAGGACACAGTGAATGATACGTGTTTTATACAGTGAATCTAAGAACCTATTTGTTTCAGGTTAATATCGAACTTATAAGGTGTTAAGCTGCAATTACAATAAAAGTGCTTGCTATGGAATCACCGGTGCTGATCATTATTGTCAACTGTTACTTAAAATCCAGATGAACCAACCTTTACTTCCTATTCAAATAAGTTTAGAAGAAACCTATATAAGCAATAAAACCAGACCAAGAATGCTTGATTACAAACGATGAACTCATTTCATTTGCAAGTNACTTACTTTTATAAATTTTATCGTACATGACGTGATACCCTTGACGTTTACAACATTCGGTCAACATACATCAAAATTTTGGAAAACTTTCGTTAGAGTTACCTCGAAATGGATTCAGGATGGATGAATGCTGCAGTTTTTGGATTATTAGAGTATACTCTGCTCATAAGGTAACCCCGCAAAAAGAAGTCTGCTGGAATGAGATTAGCGCTTCTTAGAGGCAGTGAGATTTCATCCCTGCTTAATTGGTTTGTTGCATTGAAAGGATGATTAATTTTTGAGAATGATATACTGGTAGGCTGAAAGGCTTTTTGATTTTTAAAGCTGCAAAATTCGCAAGGCTATGACCGGAGCACTTGGTTTCACCAAGATGGGGCTACGTGTCACACTTCAAATGAGAGCATTTAGATGGTAAGAGACATGTTCCCACAAAAAAATAATTTCAGGCAGGGTTGACATCTCCTGGCCACCAGGAAGCCCTGATCTCACTCCAGAAAATTATTTTTTATGGTGTTACATTAAGAATAGAGTATACTTTTATAAGGGGAATTATAAAACGAGCGACTAAAAAAAAACTTTGCGACTGATGATGGCATACTGTTTTAATACCTTGAGCGGTATGAATTTGAGTAAGCGAAAAATTTACCAAACTAACGACGAATATTGATCAATAATAAAATCCAGAACGAGCTTACAAAATGTGGGTTTTGATTAATACATTTCAGACATAAAAATACTATCCGGGCGACTAAATTACTAAGTGAGCGACTAGAAATACAGAGAGGGCAACTTTAATATGAAGATACATTACATTTTTCTAATTGAGGTTTTACTGAACGAACTACAAAAAAGTTAATTCTAAGCAAAGTTTTGTGAGCTGCTTTATTAATGACTAGCGGCCGCCCGCGACTTCGTACGCGTGGATCCCGTTTTACCCCCTTCATCTATCTTACGCGGTTTAGATTTTTTCATACAAATGTTTTTTCCAATTTACAAATATTTCATATATTTTACAGGTGGTGAGAAACGTGTAGATCTGGCCTGCTTACAGTGGCTATTGGATTGGACAGAACCAAAGTGAGAGTGAACGTGTGAATTTATGGAGAACATTAAAAACTATTTTACTATAAGTCATAACGCAACTTATTTTGTATGAGTTACATACAAATGTCAAGCCGTGAGTACATTATGTAAAAACTAAAACAATGTACTGTAATCACAACAGTAACTGTAATCTTTTAAAATCCAATAGTTTTAATGCTTATTGATTTTTGTAAACAAAATATTTCATGTTATATTTCATCAATAAAGTTTCATTTGATACTTCAATAGTTTTATTTTTAACCGCAATACATGAAAAGGAACGGATCATAAAAAAGTATGACAGGTATATTTAATCTGTGGGCGGCAGACGCCATATTGTATTCAGCGCCACCTACTGGACAATCTAGCTCGGTACCAGTTTGTTTATCGTATAACCAATACTAGGGCCGTTTCCTATCTGTCTTTAGACATACTCTCTAACTCTCTAATCTGTGATTTTCGGTTCACGGAGATGTAAACAAACTATCGATTTTTATTTTTTCCTACTTTGAGTGTTCTTGTGAATGATAATTTACAAAATGATGGATCAGGAGACCGCTAGAAAGCTTCTCGTTGAAGGTGGTACCTTCGTCTTCCTTGGCGTACCAGAAGAGACGCAATTTGGGATTGATATGCAATGCTGGAACACTGAAGAGGATTTCCGCGGTATAAAGATGATTCCTCCGGGATTACACTACATACACTATTCGGCTGTAAGCAAAGGCACTGGGGATGTGTCGCCAAGGTAGGAAATAACTGTAGAAAATCTTATTTACAAAAGTAAACGCTCACGACAATCTACCAGTTGTAGGCAAATGTAGGTTATTTTCAAACGAAAGTAAAGAAAGCCTACGGTTATTTTAGTTCCCTAAAAACAATACTCGGTAAATGTTTTCCATAGCCATAACATCTGACTACAGAACTGAATCTTTTACAGGTCCGGTTTCATGCATTATTTCCAACAGAAAGAGTTTGTCGTGAAGATGTGGGATAAAAAGGCTGAGGATATAAGCAAAGAAGAAATAAGTGACGAAAGTATTCAACGTCTCAAAGACAATCTCTTCAATATTGACAAACACTTGGCGCCATACCCTTATGAAATATGGCAAAAGTGGAAACTACTTACAACACATATTACAGGTAAATAAATACAAAAGAGATTTCTTTTCACCTACTCTTTAGATTTCATTTTATTGCATCTGAGAAACTGTTTTTATCAGAAATTTTAGAGTACATTTATTTATATTAATAAAAACTGTTTCTTAAAAATTTCAGCTGAACTCGCAGCAAAACTTTCCCCTGAATGTGGGATAATCCGGTCTGCAGTCGAGCTCATGAGCATGACGGATGAGGAAAGACCACGAGGTGCAAAAGGAAAGGTTCCGGAACAAATGGAAAGTCAAGAAGAGAACAGTGAGGAGTCACCACCACCCAGCGACCCACAGGAAGGCTGCTCTACTTCTGGCCAGTCCGATGCTAAGAGGTTCAAGAGGCTCTCCAATGAAGAAAAACTTAACGCTATGTTACCAGACTTAAAACCTACTCCAGGTAACATAAGTACTAGTTACTTTTTTAAAAAATATTTATTTGTCAGGATAAAATTTTCTCTTAAGTCTGCGGGCACGAAACTGGCGAGCGGCGACAATGCATACAACAACATGGACAAAATATGGTGACGCACATCGCCGCCGCTTCGCCGTCGCGTCGCCCCGCCATCGCTCGGCCGTCACCAGTTTCGTGCCCGCAGACATAGACATTACATACTTACTAGAAACTCAAAATACTTGCAGGCACATCCCTACGATTCACGGAGATACCACGTGACAAATTCCCGCCAGGATCCACACCAGAGGAGATCACTAAACACTATTTGGACCAGTCGTATACCTTGGAACTCATGATAGCCGAGCATGAAGAGTGAGTATTATTAGCTTCAGCATAAAGCAAGTATGAAGTCTTCATACTTTGTGAGCATTTTATTATTTGAGGCAGACTACTGACTTATACTTAGTAAACATTGCTTTAAAGACTGCCTCCTAATACCAATTAACGATTAATAGCATTACAACTACATTTTAAATTAACTACATACAATGAACTCTTTTTTCAGACCATTACATATTGTTGGAGAACTCCAGTTTGCTTACCTGTGCTTCTTGATTGGCCATTCTCTTGATGCATTTGAACATTGGAAGAACCTAGTCATACTCTTCTGCTCTTGTGACGATGCCTTAAACAATCACAAGAATCTATTTTTCCATTTTGTCAAAACACTGGAAAGTCAAATAGATGAAATGCCCGAGGAGTTTTTAGCTGACATAGTCATGAACAAAAATCTGGTGTACAAAAAGTTGAGGGAGTTTTTCCGGACAGTGTACACAAGCAATATTGAAGGCAGATTTCTGAACCTTATAAATGACTTCAAACATGGTTTGACTGAGAAGTTTCAATGGGATTTCACAGAATTAGATGCAGATGAAGATGATGAAAGGCCGGTTGTGGTAAAATTGGCTGAAAGTGTAGATGAAGGTGTATAAACATATAAAACCAAAATAGTGCCCAAATTTTATGATGTAAAGGATGAAATCCTATGTTTTAGATGTGTATTGTGTACTGTGTACATTTTATCTATTTTCTTAAATCTTTTACTAATAATTCTAGGACATAAGAAATATAAGATTTAACTTTTTTTTATCAATACTTCTTTATATCAACTAAGTACTTAGATAGTATTCAATCAAATAATGTGATACCTTACCTGCATGCAATATTCACTGACCATTCACAAAGCAATAATATTTAAAATCTTTTACTATGTATCTGAGTATTTTTATGAATTAGTACAAGATGATATTAATGCAAATAAACTACACATAAACGTAAAATTCATTTATTTTATGAATACCCTTATAATTATAAGTCACCGATAACAGTAATTAATACTAAAACATATTAAATTTGTTTATTTCTTCTTCTTAAATTGCTTCTTTGCTAGTTTTTGCGTATTCCTATTTTCGAACTTCGACTTCTTAGGTGGAACAGGCATGTCTGAAAACACAGAGAATATCATGGCTATTAGAACACAAGTTACTATAACTTAATATAATATTACTATTTAATGAATTTTATTAAAAGAAAACAAATGATATTATTTTTTAATTTATGAAGATAACTTACTTATGCTAGGCCTTCGTTGTGGCATCTTTTTCTTGTCCTCACTTTTTATTTGTTTTGCTGCTTTTGCTACAGGACCTTTTGTGGGGATGTGCTTTATTTTTTTGGGAGGCTCCTCTTCACTGAAACAAAATTATTTGAAACATTAATATGAATACTATGTACTTAATGTTGCAATCCTTGGGTTCATGTTATGGGACTTAATAGGTCTATGTTTATTATAATAAAAAAAAGTAAATTAAAAATATGTATGAACTTTTTTTACCAACATAAAGCAATAATGAACATTTGAATATAAATATCCCTCTTTACTGATAGAAATTTACACACTTGAACAGTAGGTAGTTAAAAATGACATCCCATTCTGAAGTCACTTAAACCAGTGTTCAAGCCAGGTATAGGTAACTTTTAGGGAGTAACAATATCTACAACATACCTATCAGATTCCTCAAGGTCATCTGCTTCATCATCATCATCACTGCCATCAGAATCATCACCACTCACATCACCTAGCATTTTCTCAAACTCGTCTGAATCAAAAGCGTATGAGCTGTCACTGTCTTCACCAGATTCTTCTTGAATTTTTATAAAGTTTTCAACAGGTTTGACGCCGGATTCTTTTAATTTTTTCTCTTTCTGATTCTGTTGTTTTATATCAACTTTAACTTCTGGTTTAGGTTTCTTTGATTTTTTAGGTTTTTCTTCAACCTTTGCAGTGATTTCAGGTTTCACATTCGATTTATCGCTTTTGTTTTGGTTAACCAGTTTTTTCTTGTCTTTCTTTACATCAGCAGTTTGTTTATTAGTGTCTTTCGGCTTAACTTCTTTCTTTTCATTGTCCAGCTGAAAAAGAAAGATAATAAAGAAATAAGTATTGTGTATTGTCGATGATACTGAATAAAAATTTTTTCTTTCTTTCAAATAGCTACATATTGAATACATACAAGATATTGCATGACAGATGATTCAAGGATGCTTTGTTTGATTGTATGAAGATATGGTATTTTAAATAACTAAAGATTGGTGATCAATTCTAACCATTTGAAATACATCCTACAAAAATAATATCAAATAATAAGAAGTAGGTAGGTATCATTGAGGCACTTTAAAAAAATGCAAGTATTTTTTTTTATTCAAGTAGTCATAATATTTTTAATACATCAAGCAGGAACTGTTTCAATAATGAGACATACATTTATTTCTGTTATTTGGCCACAAGAATAATTTATATCCCTTTCTAGCAACTTTTTTTACCTTTCTTTTCACAACTTTATCCTCCTGTTTCACTACTGGGCTTGAAAGCAGCTGCAGAAGACTTTCAGGTACATCTACAGGCTCGAATTTGTACTCAATGCCCAAAGCCTTCAACTTATTCTTCTGTTTTGTTAAACTGAAAAGAACATGTGAAGATTATAACATACTGTGACTGAGAAAATAAAATTGGAAAGTACATACAAACAAGCTTTCTGGCACTTTCAAAATCTGTAATTAAAATAAAAAATACATCTTTTTAATTTATTCAACAATATTGCGGGTTTTTTTTTGCGATGAGAATTCAACAATATTGTTTTAAGTACAGTTTTTTTATGTTCATAAAACTTAAGCATAAGAAACTACTCACGTTGATAGAAGTTTTTTGGCTTTTTTCAGTTCACCTTGCTCATCTTTGTTAGCATTGTGAATCTGGAAAACATTGACAAATTAATGGAAAACATTGAAAAACTAAGAAAATTTTACAAAAATGTTTTTTTTATCTACATTTTCAAATGTTTTTCTCTCTACATTTAGCAAGGTCAGCTAAAGTTTAATAAAAAATACCTTTTTTTGTTTAAGTCTTGCTTCACTGCCAGGATTAAATGTGGAACTCCAAAATTTCCTTCTAGCATGAATTCTCTGCTTTTCTGGTGGGATATATGCAGCTGTAAAGACGAAAATATTTAGCAAGCATATTTTTTACAGAACTTATAATGGAATCTACTAATGCTGTGGTTACATGCAATGCAATCCACAGAACATCTGACTATCAGTTTTTTATTATTATTTCATTGTTATTAGCTATACCAAACTTAAATTTCAGGTTATTCAGTATAGACATAACTTTTATACTAGTTTATACCTTTGATAAGCCTCTTTCCCATGAGATAGTTGTTCATAGTTTCCGCCACTATCTCAGCAACAGCCGTGTCCTTGAATTCCACAAATGCAAACCCCTTGGAATGTCCTGTGCGTTTCGATCTGATCACTCTTACGTTGGTAACCACTCCAAACTGTTTGAAGTATTGAGTCATCTCATTCTGGAAATTAGAAAGCAAAATACCATTAGTATTTAGTATTAAGATTAAATTTTAATGATAATAATAAGATCTTTTCATACAGCCTTTTCAAACAACAAAAACGAGTAGTTACATAGTAAATAAATACTACCATTAATGTATCCATGTATCATTTCACTTATTGTTGATGTTTAAATAAATAACCACACTAACCTCATAAAAACCATGTGGTATATGACCCAAGTAAACAAGGCCCCTTTGTGGTCCCTTCTTCTTTTTCTTGGCTTTACCATCCTGTGGCTTCACCACTTCTTTCTCATCATTCTTCTACAAATAAATAATGAAAATAAATAAAAATGTACACAACATAACCTATACTGCACCGCATTGTCACAATAAAAATGTTACCTTTATGAGATTTTTAATTCCTTTTATAGATTTTACAAACTGTTTTTGTTTGCTGGAATCTAAAGCTACAATCTCTTCCATAGTGAAATTGAAATTAACAAATCGTCTAAAATCCAAGTTAAACGTAAGGAAAGAACACGCAAAAGCAAATGAATGATTGAATGAAATCAATCGATTTGACAGCAATGACAGCTGACCTGTTTGACATTTTTTTTTCTATTTTTCACGGCTTTGGACATATAACAGATAAAAAAAACTTAACCCTCAAATTGAGCTAAAACATGAGCTCACTTTTTTAGTTTTCAAACGGTAAAATAGTAGAGGAAGAGAAATCGTCATTTTTGTTTTGACGTTTCTTTCTTGTTTGAGGTTATCTTGCTATGCTTTTGTTGTTTTTTTACCGTTAAAATGTACATACATTACAGAAAACAATTCAAATAAGTTAGTAAAAAAGTGTATAAGCATATTATTGAATCGATACATGAGCAAAAGTGTCTAATTATGTCTACTGGAACGATAAATAACTACATTCAATTTGTGGAACGGGTTTTCCGAACTTGCCAAGGCGAAACCCTCGGAAAACTGCTCTCCTTGAGAGATGGACATGTAGCAAACAGAAACCTACGATCTAGCGACATCGCTTCATTAGTAGAAGGCAACTGTGTGGCGCCTCTCGATGAAATAATTATAGCACATCTTTCGTGTGTAAAAGTAAGTGTTACTTAGTGAAACGGTAAATCTGAGACTATGAACATAACTCAATAATCATAATGTCTAAATTTACAGGCACTGTACATGAGAAATTATGATGAAGCGTATGAGCACCAGACAGCTTGTGTGGCGTCGGTTGTGAGGCTGGTCCAAGCACAACAAGGCGAGAACTGGATTCTGCCACTTCTATATGCTGTCAGTCTGGACTTAAGACTGGTTGCTTTAAAAACAGAAGCTGTTAATCGTAAGGATACCTTTATATTACTGTCTAAACTACAAAACTTCTATTATTATTTATTTTTTCAAATAATTCATTCATATTTATTTATCTTTTGCAGCCACCAATGGAAAGACTTTGGAAAAGGCTGCAGATAGTCTTCTGGCTGGTTTCAGAGTGTGCGTCGGAGACACAAGGACAAATGAGCCATATACCAAAAAAATTGGCATGCTGACTATTGTCAACCAACTGCTGAAAGTTTATTTTTACATTAATAAAATACATTTGTGTAAGCCTCTGATTAGAGCTATTGATTCCACAAATTTGAAGGAGCCCTTTCCACTAGCCCAGCGAATTACGTACAAGTATTTTGTTGGCAGAAAAGCCATGTTTGATTCTGACTACCGCTCAGCTGATGAGCACCTGTCTTTTGCATTCCAAAACTGCCACAGGAAAAGTATAAAGAACAAAAAGCAGATATTGACTTATCTAGTGCCTGTGAAAATGTTGCTTGGATTTATGCCAACCAAAAGAGTGGTATGCAAGTATGATCTGGCGCTGTTTTGGGACTTGGCCTGTGCTGTGAAGAATGGAAACTTGCGAGGCATTGACCAAGTAATGGAGGAACACGAGAGCTTCTTCATCCAGGCTGGTATCTATTTAATTGTTGAGAAACTGAAGATTTCTGCTTATAGAAATCTCTTCCGGAGGGTGTATTTAGCAGAAAACTCCCACCAGATTGAAATAGCCAGCTTCCAAGCTGCTTTGCAGATAATGGGCCATGATGATGTGGATGCTGATGAAACACAATGTATTGTGGCCAATCTAATTTACGATGGGAAAATAAAAGGGTATATTTCATACCAGCATCAGAAAGTTGTGGTTAGTAAACAAAGTGCATTCCCAGCGTTGACCTCATTATACTAAACTTTGTAGATTAAGTAACTTTTGTATGAACCTTCCCATAAATAAAAAACCAATCACATTAAACTTTTTTATTAAATCCACAATATATTTCAAAGAATAATATAAATATAATAAATTTTGCCCATCACTAACATAGCATTATATCCAACAATGCTGCATATATTTTTAAGTCTTACAGTTAAAATGTCTGTGATTCTAATAGAAAGACACAATCTAATCTATTTTTACAGCAATGTCCCTTATAAAATACACAGTTTAAAGTTTGTATGAAGTTGAAAATTGAAAGGCTGCAGTGATGTGCAATGCTGTTCATCTGTTGTTATCTGTGATTGATCTTGCTACAGTATATTTTTAGCTAATTCAAATATCTTTTGCATCATGCATTTGATTTTTAGATATGTTTCAGTGCAACATTTGATATGCATTTAACATATTACTCTAAGCTCTTGTGTAAATTTTCTTTTGTTAGGAAGACATTTCACTTTTTTATAACATAAAAAGATCTAATTGCACATCACCACATTTGAAAATTTATTTGGTAGAAAAATATTACGAAATATTTGACTAGCTATTCATTTATATTCTTTTATTTTTATATATTTTCTTATATTAAACACTTACTAGCTAACATGTTTCTTCTACATGTCGTTAAATGAAGATCTAAACAGGGATAAATACTGTTGAAATACACTGAAATGTTCCTAAAAGCTTAATAGAAAGGCTCTGTATACATATACTTGAAAAGACAATTATATTTTGTTCTACTATAAACTACTAACTAAAAATAACATTTTTTGCCACACTAATCAATGATAGTTTATTATAGATGTCAATATTTACATGCTTTTACTCTGTATTGTAAAGTGCCTATTATTTTCAATTCTACTACTAACCAATTTACTTGCTACAGGAATTGGGAATAGTTTTAGAAATTAAAATTGGTCACATCATCTGTGCCATTTTTTTTTATCCTATCTGTTTTCATTGTTTGAACCACTCTATTACTGCATAACTAAAATTCCTCTATGCTGTACTGTTACATACACACACATACCTAAGTGGCAGTTAAATATGCTGACAACTATAATAAATTGTCAATAAAATCTTATACATTTCATAATATGAAGCATTGAATGAAACATTAAAATGTACTAAAACAACACTATAAAATACATTTTGCCTACAATCAGTTAAATACAATTAAATATGTTTATCAGAATAAAAATGCAAATTAGATAGATACATCACAATTTGTACTGCATAGCTATAATTAGGTATGTGTAACTGACTTACACACTATTGTATATTAGTAATGGAAGGAATAAAATAAATTGTGGAATAAATTTTGTTAAAGAAGTTTGTTAAATGGAAATGCTTAGGTAGGTATACAGTATACCTAATAATGTAGTAGATATAAAATATAGATATTCACTAGTCATGTAGACATGATACTAAGATCCAACGCGATTCCGTGCCTTTTCCATTACATCTAAATCAATCCAGCCTTCGACTTGCCTATCCCTAATTTCAGCAGTATTATGTCCACATAAGAGCGAAAATCCAATAACATTCAACCCACAGTCGCCTTTGCGTTAATCATTATTTCTCAATAATATGGAAACCTAGTATAATCGTACTTGATACAATAGACCATAGTAGACTATTGAAGAATTAACCAAGATTAATATTTCTCTACCATAAACTGTTTAACATTTTCTTACTTGAGAATTTCTCCTATAACGATATTTAATCACATTTTAATACTTTATGATAAATCTCAAATAAAAATATAGGTTTATTACAATTAAAATGTATTTTTTTAATAACAATATGGATAGTAGAGTCATAATATATGTAAATAATATTGATTCATCTAAATTACCTCATTTTGTTTTGAATATTTCTTAACTTCTAATCTCTTATTCCACGTTTACTAATTGAAAGAGAAAAGTTTTGGCTTATTTAATTTTAACATTGGAGGCGATTATATTAATTTTACAATTTAGCTGCCAAACTCAATTCCCCTTATAAATGCCTGCTCCAGAATAAAAGGTTCTCTCTTTATTTTTGTACGATTTTTTTTGGCGGATCGAAATACTCATTCTGGATAAAATCTGTATAGATTTTGGCATAGCTTCTTAATTTTTCATAATTTAGTGATAATGTGACTTCTTGATGATAGTATTTTAAAATTGATAAACCAATTTTGAGTAGGTGCTTTTATGTTTTATTTTTTGGTAACGACCTACTCATAAATTAATTGGAATTTACAATATTTAAAACATGGTTTTTAATCTTCCTTAATTCTGAGTTTTTTTGTTTCGATATCAATTAAAAAGAGTGCAGCTACGATCAAGTTTGATGTTCCGAAAATGTTTAAAGTGGTAGCTAAATACCTACATATAAATAATAACCAGTAACGGTTGATTGACATATTTGCAAAAAAAAAAACCCGTTCAACCGGCAACGTAAAATTCAAACGGCTATATTTGAGCGGCTATGTTTGTCTGGAGCCAAAGACGATTGCAGGCGTTGCCGTTTAGTTCCTCTCAGGGAAAGCGAACTTGTGGAGAGGCGGGCCCTTGAGCAGCTCGTCCTTGTAAGCTGCCAAGATGGCGCGCGACATGCTCGGCTCTGATGCTGAAGCCTCCAGGAATTGCCGCATTAGCCTTGGAATTAAAATAAGAATAATATAAATATATTTGGACAATTTCACACAGCGCCATCTAGGCACAAAGTAAGCATCTATTATGCTTAAGAATATTATGTGTCCAACAAATGTTTGTATGGTGCGGGGTCGAACCCACGAATTTAAAGTTTACCTGTTAGCTGAATTAACTCCGAGACCTTCGCGGGCCTGCAGCAGTTCTGGGTGATCGCCAATCGTGTCGGTTAAAGCGGCAATCATCACATCTGCCAATGAAAAAACCGTTATAATTCAAATTATTACGTATTAACATCTACCGCCTCAGGAGGCAATTGAATCCACGACCTTTCACACGACCAATCGACTTTCACAAGTTTTCAAAAATTTACTTTTAGAAGCTTTATTAAGTTTACGTTTTGTCATTGCGTTAAAAATATACAATTACTGACCGAGAACTTTCTTCTCAATGGTGCGCGAGAGTTGTCCCCTCTCTGCCTCGAGTTCCAAGAAGGCCATGAACCTCTGTGTGGCGGCGCGCGCGCTGGCGGGGTCGTGCGATAGGGATTGGGAGAACATCATCTGGAAACACCAATGTTGCTCTATTATCCATCATAAATTGTATTGTACCTACCTATTCATTCCTTGAGATTTCGATAAACTCTACGCTTAGGCGTGGGGGATTACTTTACTGTGTTAGATAAAACCCGATCGATTGCTCTTCAGCGCGCCAAAATATGTATAAAGATGTTAAGAAATTTTAATAATCCAGGGGTAGGTACCTACTAGTAGTTACTAGTTACACTTACACCTAATAAACAATACCTACTTATAATAAGAAAGGTGACATAAATCTCTTAAAGACCTCTCTGAAGACCACATAAAAGTAGCAGGAAAGCGCTTGGATGTAACTACCAACCGAGCGATGTGGAAATCATCAATCGTACCTACCTATCTTCAGCAGTGGACGTCTTGTATTGTCACAAGACTGAAATGATGATGATGATGCGTTTAGTAAATGTTTCCTTACTTTAGCGAGCTGGTAGATGATTTCCTCGAGAGTGTATTCGGTGTAAAGAGTGTCAGCCGCCTTCAGCTTGTCCATCATCTCCTCGTACTCCTCCTCGCTGATGATCGGGCCATCTCGGTCGTAGTCTGATGTGCCTGAAAGGAATTTTGAACAATAATTAGGAGATAAAAAAGCGACTTTAAATAAAATGTATTTTTATTTTATTTGTCAAAAAGATAATGAAATCCTTTGGGTAGTCATATAGGTTAGTCATATTCGCTTATTAAAAGTAGGTATTTTTGGTAGGTTAATTACATTTCATTTTCATTAAAGTAAGACAGCACATTCATTAATTAGGTAAACAACCAAGAGGTCATCGGAAATTAAGTACCTACCCAAGTATAGAAAGTTCCCACAAAGAAAATCCTAAACAACAATAAGTACTAAAAGGTACTCGTAGTTTCAGCACAAGTTACAATTGCATAGCAAAATTTCGTTGACAAGACAAACATGTCCTAAGATCAGTAGCGGCGTAAGGGGGGGGGGCGGTGGGGGCAGTCCGCCCCGGGTGCCAAGCATCAGGGGGTGACACAAGTCGCGCAGATTAGTACTCACTGGCACATCCTGGGTACCAGGGGGTGCCTTAGGACTTGTGACGGGGGGGGGGGGTGATCGCCCCGGGTGCCAACCCATGCTACGCCGCCACTGCCTAAGATGGTAACACTTACTGATAATGTTAGTCTGCAGCATCGGGTCGTATCGCTTCACGGCCTCTGGCCTCAGGTCCGACGTCACTGGCAGCACCGGGATGGGAGACAGGTTGTTGCTGAGCTCCCAGTTCTTGCTGGCGATGGACCTGATGATGTCGGGGCTGTTCCCGAACGGGAACGACTGGAGGGCCACCGGGTTGCGGTATTGGTACTCCTGGAACGAAAAGTTTTATGGAGTTCTGGGTTATCTCACAAAACTTAGGTACAAAAAATAAACTGGGACATTTCAGGTGGTCTTATCGATTGGAAGGTCTGTTCCAGACTCCTGATCCAAAAAGTTGAGTAGGCATTTTATGTGTTCCCTTGGGAACTTAAAACTATTAAATGGGGGTGTCATTGTATCTTCCAAACTAAGCAAATGTAAATTTTTAATTCATTAATTCCATATCACTGTCGGTAAACCTAGCTACATAAGTATCAAAATCAAATCCTATCATAACCGTATCAAAATCTATTCCCATTTTCCATAAAATCACTGGCCGAATCTTGGCAGGTTTTCCTCATGAAAAAAGCATTTTGGTGTAGTTTCCTATTCAATATTAGTTAGAAATAGGTCGATCACGACACTGAGCCTCTGACCCGGGCAAATCCGTAGTTAATGGAATCACACGTGTGCGTTCACGGTTCGGTGGGCTGAGTCCTGAAGGACTTGTTTATAGTTGGCTCACGTCACTGGCGAGACGGTTTTTGTTAGCATACAAATGAGTAGGTATGAATAAAGTATCGAAAACTAAATCCAGTAGATACTTTTATTTCGTAAGATTTGACGTCTTTTTAAGCGCCTAAGAAGAGGCGTGAACTGTGCTGTTTTGATTCAGTCTTTTGATTATGAAATGATTTCGTTCCGTTGGTTGGTAGGTTAGGATATAAATATTAGCAGACTACACAGTTTCCCAAACTTAATAAAACAAAATTAAATTTTCCTATCGGTTAACTTTAAACAAAGTCCCTTTACCTGTCATAATAGCAATTTAATCTTGTCACCTTTAATGATCACTGAAGAACCCCAAGGGCTTCTCATACCTTACCCCAGTTTAAGAAACCCTGTCATACCAACACAATGGACATTTATGACACAAAGAGTGAAGCCATCTTAACTTATGGCGAGATAACCATCAAAGAAATTGTAAGTGGTAAACTCGCCAATGTTGCCACATAAACCCGTCCTTTCTGCTTGACTGCACTCAAGAAAAAGGATAGTGAATCCTTATTGGATTTGGATGTGTATTGAAAATCACAGACTGGTACTAATGTTTCGCCAACGTGTGACTATTCTTATAAAACTTTCCTTCAGAGAAAATATGAATCTGTTAATATTGTATTAATGTACATAGTTTTTTTATTATTTCGTTTCTTATACTTACCTACCTACTTTCAATAAAAAGATATAAGTATATTTCAAAATTAAGTCCTATTTCCAAATGTTGTACTTTCACTCAAAGAACTACGAGCGAAATGCTACAACGTTAAGGTCTAACAGTTCTTACACACAACTCTTCACTTACAAAATACTCGTATCTATACTTACTAAACTTTATGTTTAAATTCTTTAACATCCAAGTAAAGAAAACCGAGAAAACTTTTGAAGTACGTACTTAGGTAATTTAATCGGATACATTACATAGTACACACATTCTCAATTTATTCTTTTAACCAGAGCAAGTAAACTTTCAATTACGTGGGTAGTTTAAACAAATGTACACATACACTCCCACTTTCAATGTAAAAGTAGGTATACATTTCAAGTAATATCAAAGAATCACACCTCGCCAACGCCTTATCGTTAAAACTCTTCTAAAACACTTTCAATGTTGGAAAAATTCCGATCGAACTTTGAAAAGTCGGGCGCATTTTCCGCGCTACGAGATTTCAAACTGTAAATTAAAGAGTATTGGGTGGGAATAGTTTCCCAACCAATATCCGCTCACGAATAGCTTTCTGAAGTGTAACAACCTTTGCCTTTCGGCTTCTTTGATCTTTTATGAACGTGTAAGTAAACGTTAAATTAGCTTGAAAGTTAACAAGGATTTAATTAAGTAAATCTGCTTTACAACCTTTATTTTGTTACCTATGTAAAATTGTTCGCAATATTAATAAGTAGGTATTTTTATCATCATCATAAAGGTACGGATCACAGCATATAAAGCGGGGTCTCCAGTGCGTGTTTTGTCCTACACAATCAACAGAAAACATAACAACATTCAACATTTTTTGTAGGCAATTTTGTTGAATATTAGATGTTTTTGTTGATTCATCATCATCATTTCTGCCATAGGACGTCCACTGCTGAACATAGGCCGCCCCCAATGCTTTCCACGTTGATCGATTGGTAGCGGTTTTGTTGATTGTGTAGAGCAAAACACGTGCTCGCGACCTGGCTTAAGACTAGGTATACCTAAATTTTTGTAGCAAATAAATATGATGACATGGCACAATTTAGCTTGCATATTCGCCTGTTAGCTGTGTACTCTATGTTGTTAGTTAGTTAATCCAATTTCACAAGGTGCGACTCGAGTAAGCTTTTAACAACAATTAACATTGATGGTGATTGATGGTTTTCAGTTGAACCAGTAACAGAATCAGCCGAAACGTTATCCAACATTTTGTATTTTGTTTTCTAAATAAATCATAGAGCTTACGGCCATTTTAAGAGATCAAAGCTCCGAAACAAATACTTACCTACAATTTCAACGAGCTAAGTATGAGCGATACTAATTTAGTTGGAAATTATTATACCTATCGCCAGTTCATTATGATGACTAGTTTTTATTATTATTACTCTAGAGAGGTTAATCTTACTTTATGGCGTGTGCTCATAAAGAAAATAAATAGACTGGTTTTCAGTGTAACAGTAACAACAGCTATTACCAGCTTATGGGCCAATTTTATTTTCTCAGTGTCAGATAAAAGCTCTAAGCAAACACGAATCATTAATCCAGTAGGCAGTAAAACAAGCTATTTTTAGATTTCAATGAATGTAAATTTTGGGACTTTTCAATCAATTTCTTAGTGTACCTACAATAACTTAATTACTTTAAATACCAATACAAAAAATACTTTTAAGTAGGTATATTAATTTATTTGAAAAAACCGAGCTGTAATAATATGAGATGCGAATGTTTGGCTTTCCCAG
Organism: Ostrinia furnacalis; assembly: GCF_004193835.3. Lineage (NCBI taxonomy): Eukaryota > Metazoa > Arthropoda > Insecta > Lepidoptera > Crambidae > Ostrinia > Ostrinia furnacalis. The sequence goes on along the minus strand of NW_021135625.1, from coordinate 66,604 downwards.
CACTCACCCACTTGAAAGATTCTGTTGTGGAACATTTGAAATTGAAAAAGTCTTAGGCCCAGTTTTATGATTCATAGTTAAAATAACAAATTGTTAAATTTTGCTACTAATGGTTAAATATTAACAAAATGTTAACTAATAGTTAAAAAATGTACTAAAAGTCAAGCTAACCATTGTTCGAAAAACATTTTTTTCTGATATTTAACCACTTGTCACTTGACATCTGTCAAATTTGACTATTGGTTATTTTAATTATGAATCAAAAAACTGGGCCTTAGTGATTGATAGAGTTCTGTGAATATCAACATAGTACTCTGTCTGTTTTAGAATGCACCTTACCTTAGCACTAGCCTGCTCCATCAGCATGGCTCGAAGCTTCTCCTGCTGAGCGCTTTCTTCAGCCGCCTTTAGGTTCTGGGAGTAATGTGCCCGGAGATAGTCAATATTGAACTTTATTTCTTGCAGAAATGCGATCGCTTCTTCTTTGGACATCTACGAAAGAAATTAAAATTGTAACCACAATATTCGTATCTATGAGATTGACGCCCGTAGGTATTCACAAGCGATGCCTGCTTAAGTAAAGCAGCAAATCGAACGCACAGCGTTAAATAGAGCTCTGTAATCAGTTCGTGTATCACCCTGTGCGTCCACGCGCACTGTGGGACATCACAGTAATGTTTGTGAATACGGGCGTGAGATGTTTTGTTAACAATTAAACAACAGGGATTTTATCACTGGGAAAACTGGACATTTTATTTACATTTCTGTTAAAAAAAAAAAAAAAATGTTTCAATACGCACTTTTTCGTTCAGGAGAGAATCTACGCTACCTCCTGGGCCCCGATTACGCTAAAAATTTTCATCTACAACGTGGCCGGACGTCAGCTGTTTTGAACAAATCCGTATCGCAGAATCAAAGAAATCGAAGAAACGCGTCTGTATTGGAGACGTTAAAAATTAGCGTAATCGGGGCTCTGTACCTATGATATGAGTAGTCCAGTAGGTACTCGATCGAAACAGCAGTCATTCAAAAAGGCAAGTTGAGATTCGTTGCTAATATTTCAAATGTTATAGCTATGCCACGCTATGAATGCTTAGCCTCGAATATAAGCGTCTCTTAGCTGAATCTAAATCTTACCAATCCCTCCTGAAGGAACTCCTCAATCGCAGTGGTGACTCCCTTCTCGTCTCCCGTCCAGAAGACGTATTCTGCCATGTCCAGAGGAGAGTACTGGACACCAGCATACGCTGAGTAATGATCCATCTGTGACAAAGGGTAAATTAATAGGAAGATCTATGACCATTATCTGGGGGCACGGCAGTGCCCCCACCAAATCGAGCAAAAAAGCGGCACGGCCGTACCATCCTTTTCTCGAAGCAATTCAGGCCATTTTCGACCGCCTGTAACTTCGTTGTGGATAAAACTAGAAGGCTGAATTTTCATTAGCTATGCAGGCATTGTAAAGACACGGTATATTTCAAATTTCATTCAATTTGAACCAGTTGTTTAAGAATTATAACGGGTCAAAGTTTCTTAATTTTGTCACTCACTGACTGACTCACCGATCATCAAAATTCTAAGGCACTTCTAGCAGACCTAGAAGCTTCAAATTTGGAATATAAGTAGTGTTTGGTGTATGAATCAAGGAAAAACTAAAATATTTGGGGGCACGGTAGTGCAACCGCCAAGTCAAGTAAAATTTTTCAATTTCGGTCCAGTTTTCTAGATACATAACTGCTGTCTACAAAATACAAAAAGAAATGAGATCCCATCAAAAACAATACTTGTCAAAAAAACCAAGTAAATAATAAAAATTATTTAGTGCGATGGCCAAGTCAATAATTTATGTAAAACGTTAAAGATTTCCTGGCCTGGACTTGGTATTACATGGATCGCACAACTTTTTACCGTAGAACAACTGAGTTGCGAAACTTGGTTTTTTTGACAAGTATTGTTTTTGATGGGTCACATCTTACTTCTTTACTACTTCAAAACGACAATAGGCATTTACTGGGCCTACCCTAGACTGCATGTGTGATACTTGCGGTAATACCTGCCTGCATAAAAAAATAGGGTAGTGGACACCTTGTTCTATAGTCATACACTACACCCTAGTCAAACATTTTAATATGAGCTATGATATCCAACATGATTCTACCATTTTTGTATAGCAAAGGTGACTATGACATCAGCAAGTCGCGAATTGAATTGACTGTCAATTTATTGATTTCAATGCTCACAATGATACAGTCAATTTGCGAATCGTATCATATCCCCTGCCTTTTGTGCTTTTGTTAACAACAATGTTATGAAATCGCGAAACTTCTACATCCATTTTGGCTATGAAACGATGACATGATGGTCAACCTAATCTAACCGAGTTTGAGTCAAGCTTGATCGCGATAAACAATCTTAAACGATCCAGACAGCTCCCTTAAGGAATTGGGTGTGGGATATCGTAAATCAGCAAAGACAACGGCTAGTCTTATCTATTGTTTGTCCCTTGTGTAGTCGAGGACTGATACTGCCAATAATAAAACAGTTTAGGCACTATCTATCTACATAGATTCACATTTCACACATGACCAAGAAAAACATTCACACAAAAGACAAAAATTATCTTGTTGGGCAATGAACGAGTCAGTTTGTGCTGCAAACTACACTTTGCTGTCAAATAATGGTTCGAGATGTTCTTACAATACTAGGTAGGTACCTATGGCTCCTCAATCCATGCGGACATTTAAAAACAAGCAAAACTCCGCGAACTCATGGTGCAAAAACTGTAGCTAAATCGAGTAAATATTATTCTGTTTGTCCAGGAAAATATCCGGACGAATAGCTAGAGGAAAAAGGCTATAAATAGACAATACAAATACCTACAGTGATATTTCCTTTCTTAATAATCTTCTTCAAATAAAACAAAACTGCTACGTGACTCTTCACTTTCCTAACTGAGAAGAACTATTATTTAGCAATTTTCCCTTTTCCAGGAAATAAGCCCCATTGATCCTTAAATCTCCAGAACTCCAGTAGGTTAAAGACGCCCCTGTTCTTTAGACAAGCGTCAAAACGTGACAGTTGTAATATCGAAATGCTTTCGCTCTTTTTTATATTTACCTAGTTGTAGATCGCTCCGAAAATCCAAAAAAAAAATCGTTTCGATATTCATAGCGATCAAAAAGTACCACTAGTATTCTTCTTCTTCTCGTGTCGACAAGGACAACAAACCTACACAGCGTCAGCCCAAAACTCCGCCACAAGAGTGGCGTGGTCAGTAGCCTTCATTAAATCTTTCTGCGTGCAGTTGCTTGGGCACGCAGGGCACGACATCATGTGCGTCGTCGACTGGGGAACAAAACCACACTTGCACTCCAAGTTTGAGCCATCCAAGAAAGATCGGTCAAAAGAGAGATGCAGGTTATGGCGTGAGAGAGCTGATCTTCCCTGCCACTAGTATTGGGGCTTGATTATACTCACGTTATTCTTAATCTCCTTAGTGATGTCCGCGTTGAAGGCTCGTCGGGCTGCCGTATGTCCGTTCTGAGGGTTGGTAGTAGCGGAACCGGGTTGCACGAGGCGGGCGGCTCCGTGGAACACCTACAACGTACCGGTAGTTATACAGGGTGGAATTTTATAATGCCACCTGGTGAAAGTACTCTTAATACTGTAGATAGAAAATTTTACTCCAAGAAAACATTCCTTTATTTTTGAAAAGAAATAAAACTTGAACCGCCTCTGTGGTCTAGTGGTAAGACCACCTACTTCAGTCAGACGCAGAGGTCCCGGGTTCGATTCCCAGTGGGGGCAGATTTTTCTGTTCGGTTTGGTTGGTGGTAGGGCTTGTTCTAAGTCCACCTGGCTAGCTACCACCATCTTACCTAAGTCTGTCACCATAACAACAATGTTAACAGCATTGTTGTGTTCCGGCAGTTAAAGATAAGATAGCCAGTTCCTCCGTGGTTGAGGATTCCGGGTGAAGCTCGCTTTCACCTTCGGCCTGATCATCACTTACCATCAGGTGAGATACAGGCCAAGAGCTTCCTCTATGTAGATAAAAAAACTGCATTCAAAGATTTCCAAAATTTTGCTTTAGAGTAATTTACCTCCAGGTGGCATTGCAAAATTCCACCCTGATGTACTCCCAAGCCACAAATTCCTTTTAGTCCGCAATAAGAGGGCTACGCTGTGGTGCCCTATCGTGTGCCCTAATATGGCTACAGTAGCCAATCTTGTTGGTAAACGTGCGCGAACAATGACGACACGTTAGGACATCGTTGATGATTGCTATCATTTACACCGGAAGTATGCCTCCATGTGACTGGTTTAATACCGGAAGTTATGGTTGGACATGTGACTACTTTAGTAGTACGGAAACTTTTTTTTAATTCAATTGGATTAGTTTCACCCCCGATTAAACTCTCGTGTTTTAATAATGGTATGAGAAAAGTTGTAATGCACGTAAGTAGGTACTTGAATAGGTGTTATGTTATAAGTGATGTTTACATTAGCTATTTTTATTACCATTGTGCGTTAGTTGTGTAAATTACTTTTTTCTTTAGAAAGCCAATTTTAGATCTTCTACCTATCCTATTGATATTATACTACCTTCTTACATATCATAATATTTGGTTATGAAACCATTTTTAGATACTACCACACGTTGGACGCCAAAAATAGATTTCCCTTTTTTTCATTTTGTTTTTCGATAACAATATTCAAAGAAATATCTTAAAATAGATAATTTACTTGTGTGTTTTATTAAAGCTCGTGACTTTGCCTCCGCGACTAGGCTTATGAAATTGTATCTCTGCTCAATTTTATGGAATCGAGACCTGAGTTATCATTGCGGAAGATGGCAGAGTTCTTAACCTAATTTAATTAAAACGTGACCATTTTGAATTTTCTCGATTAACACCTTAGAGAAGTGGGGGTGGCTGAAAAGCAGCGCTAGGATAGGTAGTCCTTGGGCAGCACAAGCTGAGCCAACTCCAATTCCTTACCTTTTTTATATTCTTTTTTTATAAAATTTATTACAAAAAAGGAAATATTTTCCTTTTTCTTACCTTGGTCGTTATCTCCTCACTAGGCGCAGTGGTGACCGCAACCCCGTCCTGCACGCTAACATGTGCGCCATCTTGGACCAGCACCCGGTGGATGCCCTCAGAAGGCACGTCCAGCTGTGAAGAAGCGTGGACGCGAGGCTTCTCGTCGCCAACCGCGTCTGCTGACGCGTGCTCTTCGAGGCGGGAGACGAGTTCGCCGTTTTCTTTTACTGAATCTGGACAAATAAAAAAATATTTGGTTATTATATTGGAAGTGACAGTTTGGCCAGCAAACCTCTTTTGATATTATTTATGGCTTTTTACTTTTTTTAATATAGTTTTTGGTTTTTGAAGTTACATTTTTTATTTTTATGTCTTGAGCAAAATACACTGTTTTGGACCTTTTGGAGTTTTTCCTTAATAGCTTCTAGCTAGCATAAATAATCACCACCAGCAGGCCTATCTCAGCAATACATATACAGTCCACTCCATCAGCCTTTGACAGGAAGCCTAACTAAAAAGAACGGATGACACCAAATCGGTGTACTGTATGCACTTCCATACATGCTCATCTTGAATAACAGCCTCAAACTACTATCGGCTGACAAAAAATCTGTAGTCTATAAACATGTCAGCATTCAATTTAATTTTTTTGGTGCAACTTGTTGCAAAATAAATCTGTTGTAGAAAGTAATTTAATGACCTACAAATGCACTAACTATAAATACAAATAACCTGCTTTCATAATCCTGCTGAAATGGTCAGCTCTTAAGTTCTTTAGGTGAATGTTGCTGTATTAATTAAAGTAAAGTTTCCTATTACTTTCCGAGGCATTTCCAAAGCCATCAACAGTCAAGACGTTTGCTGTTGCACACGACGTATTTTAAAAGCAATTTGAATATTCATAAGCGGCGCAACTTCAACGGACTTTAGATTAGTTTTCCGTGACGATAAGTATTTTGAATTAAGTACTTACGCACTTTCAAAGGGTTAAATTTGTACTAAAGTTCTGTTAACACGATCGTCTATCGAGGATAACGTGGATTTTTTTTTAAATTCCTTCGCCTTTGGAACAATTTTAATTACTCGCCTTTGGAATAAAAATGTTTGTATTTATTTTGCTGAGAGGAATTGTTTTAATGTAAATTTAATCATCATCAGGTGATCTGACTACTTGTTTGCCTCCTGTCCCATAAAAGATCTAGGTATCTTTTTTAATTCGCAATCCTTGATTTCTTACGGGTCTCATTAAAAAGAAGTGAAATAATTGTTGAAAAGAAATCTAATTGTTTTATCTTCATTCGTAAAGAGCTTTTATTTTATTTCTTAGCTTTCCGCCCGCGGCTTCGCCTGCGAGGAATTTTTTCTGTCACAGAAAAACTTTATCGCCCGTGTCCCTGTTTCAAAAACCGGGATAACTATCATATGTCCTTTCCCGGGACTTAAACTATCTCTATGCCAAATTTCATCAAAATCGGTTCAGTGGTTTAGGCGTGAAGGCAAGACAGACAGACAGAGTTACTTTCGCATTTATAATATTAGTATATATTTATTTTAAATCACTTCAGCTTTATTAACTCGTTTCAGGCTTTGAGAATAAAACTTTCATTACCATGATACGGACACTTTAATGCAGAAAATAATTTCATTAGAAGTTGCTATAATCTCTGGAATAAAGTTATCTAGAGTGGTAACTGATACAATATCGATTTAACTCGTATCATTTATCGGATATCGTAATGTAACCTCGAGTGTTACGACATTTTTAACATTTACATATGTATACCCTAACTGTAAGTGGTTTCCGGAGAGTACCCTACATTGGTGCAAAAATCAAAATCAAAAATATTTATTCAATTTAGACCACTTATGAACGTCAAAATACATCTTTTCTTTTTCTTTTTTCTTTCTTTTGACTTGACTACAAAGCAAAATAATGTTGAACCGCGAAGACAGTTTAATATCTCATCATCATCATCATCTCAGCCATTAGGACGTCCACTGCTGAACATAGGCCTCCCCCAATGCTTTCAGTGTTTAATATCTGTTTCAATATATTTCAGTAACTTATCACACTCGTTTTGCTTTTGAAAAATGAACGAGATTATGGTCTGTAAAATTGTATTTCAGTTGAATCCAAATAAAGCTATAACGTAACCCTACCTACTGATATTTTTAATATAAATTTCACAAAGCTGGTATATTGCTTTCCATTAGGCAGCTCGGATAATTTAGAATTTTAGATAAACCCCACAATCTTTTATGAGATAGCGATAAAAATATATACTACGTCGTAGATTTAAACTAAGCCATAATTCGTAAAACCTAAATTTTGTTAAAACATTTTAGACGAATAAACCGAACGCGCGTTTGTGCAAACTGAGGGTCCCTAGAGTGAACAGCGCCTCTCGGCAATATTTGTTACGTCATATTCTATTTAATAAAGATAAAGGTACCTATTTACTATTTTTTCATTTATATTTACTGTTTTTTCTTGGGAACGTAGCAAAGCGAAAAATAATTTTGTCTAGTTTTAGAAAATAAAACAAACTGCCAAACATGAGGCTCTCTTTCCCGCCCGGAAACCCTTAGGGCTATACCACCATGCCGAAATCATCAAGTAAAGATTCTAAGGGCTATATTTCACCGGGACACCATGGCGGCGCAACCAATCGCCGCTACCAACAAAATGTATAGTCTATAGAAGGTTGCGCAAAGCTGTATACATTTTCTTGGTAGCGGCGATTGGTTGCGCCGCCATGGTGTCCCGGTGAAATATAGCCCTTAGAATCTTTACTTGATCTTTTATTATGCTAGGTCATATAAGTAAGTCTAATTCGTACTTTTTTATGGGACAGGAGGCAAACGAGCAGACGTATCACATGATGGTAAATCATTGCCACCGCCTATTGACACACGCAGCCCCGGGGGAGTTACAGGTGCGTTGCCGGCCTTTAAGGTATATGTATAGGTACATACATTACATTAGATTACAGATTACATTATTTAATAGGGAGTAGCATGTAAATGGGCAGTAGTAAACAATCATCTCCAAATAACTAACTTTTATTCTACTCACCCAGTCTGTGATACTCGACGTGCTCGCTTTTCAAGTCGCTCCCTTCCTTGGATTCCGCTGCAACAAATAAAATGATTTCAGAAGATGAAAGGAATATGGTTATATGCATACTATACTTATAATAATGCTAGAAAATAAGTAGATATCTTGTTTCAAAAGCTCTCACAATTTTTCTCAATATCTCCCTATAATGCAAGTCTTACTTTCAGTAATTCAATACTACGGTGTTAAACTACAAAGCCTTGTAGTTTTGGATTAAAGCCATAAGGGGGCGCACGTTTAGTATGATGCGCTGCATCTACTGTAGCTACACTTATTTTTATCTTTTGCTGGACTTTGTAGGTAGGTACGCAGTTTTTCGTATAAATGGTAATCCAGTTATAACTATGAAATAAGAGAACAAAGACAACTTTTATAGAAAACTGTTTTATTTCGAAGCCTACAGATGTAACCCATTACATAAAGTGCTTTTCTCAAAAATAATAAAACGAAACTAACGAAATCACCGTCAATTAAGATACGATACCTACTCTCAATTTAATTATCCGTTCTTAAAGCAATTTCCTCTGGACCCTTCGAATGACACTATCAATGACAGCAAGTCGATAAGGGACAAACAAACTTGGTCCTTGTTGACATAGGATTAAAATTCAATGTATATTAATTGGAGTGACGTAACAGCCCTTGAGCACATTCGGGATAATGGCCGTCGCTTGTTTTTCTGCTAATTATAACATTTCGAGGTCATTGACACACATTACAGCGCTGTAAAGCTGCTTTTTCAAAGATGTGTGAGGAAAATTAACGGTACAAAGATGTGTGAAGCTGTAAAACATGAAGAGATGTGTAAGGAAATTGAGAAAGGTACTCGTTTGTTACTTCGAACACAATCCTTGGAAAGATTGTCGCCTATCATCATGTGACATTTTTGTACGTACAAAACCACGCTCCACTTAGGTACACGCTCTACTAGAATTCGTTGCCTACAGCTGTCTTTCCCGAAAACAAATCCTTTTCAAGGCTATAGTGAATGAGCACTTACAGGGCAGATAATATGTACCATCCTAGACAGCATCTCACTTAACATCAGGTGCGATTGCGGTCAAATACCTGCCTTGTTCTGCATAAAAAAAGCTGCGTTGAGTGAAGTTAGATAAATGAAGTGTTGTATTGACACTTTTACAAACACATTATTCGTAACGCAATTTTGCAGATTCCTGCCGGAAAAGCTACGGCATCAGGTAACAACTAAGGTGTAAGACATAGATTTTCAAATTGAAAACTACCCTAATAAATACAATAAATTAGGCTCTATACTTTTTTTACGTTAAATAAATAGCAGATAAAGAAATCACTAAATATTCACTCCTCCAAACCAGACGACACGCAACAGACTAGGTGTTAATTGAAGGGCTTTTTATGTGATCTTTTAATTATTATAACTTGATTTTACTTCTGATATCAGAATTCAAAGCCGGCCGGTTTAATCTACAAGGGTTCACAAAAAGCGAAGTAATTTCGCTACAGTGTAAATAATTCTGGCTCGGACAGTAGGTGCCAAAGGGCCGGGTATGTAAAGGCACGTGTGGCGTAGGCTGTGGCCAGGGTTGGCAATTAATTACTCTTTCAATGTGGAAGCCGGACTGATCAACCAATATTGTCCGGGACCCGGGTATTTCGGTTTGTATTACGCGTTCAATACCTAATACCCTTTTAGTGCCCGGGTCAAACTTGTCCAAAGTCCATCCTGGTTAGATCATTAAAAAAATATTAGATAGAGTAGTTAGGTACCTACCTATAGGTATTCGTAGTACGTAACCCAAGACAAGCAGTATTTGACTTCAATTGCAATTTTTTTCTTTTATTCAAATTCTTCATTACAATGTAGGCCATTTTCAAGCAACTTATACAGCTTGGTCTACCACCAGTTCGGAACAACATACCGGCTGGTTAAGAAAAAGAGGCGGAAAAAACTCCCTCACCTTTTCACCACTCATATTGTAATATTATTGTCTTTTTTTATTCTCATATATGTTCATCAGTTTTTACAGTCATCGGTCAGTAACATGAACCGGACCCAGTCTAATCTGGCCGGACAGTCTCGCAAAAAGCCTAACCATGTTCGTATCGTGCCTGACAACCCTGGCTGTGTTCTCGTAAATATTTATGAGATTGCGTAGGTGGTGACCGCTGTCATTAAGCAGGGTGCTCACGCGAGCTTTGACTGAAACCATTTCGTATGCAACGCTACCAAAAAGTACCGTGAATGAAATTAAAAACTAGGGGCGTAGGGTGAGTTTACGTCAAAGTCATTCGGTATCGACTGCTTTAAAAAAAATATGAATATTTTAGTTCTTCAAAGTTTCCGCTAGGGGCGCTGTACAATCCGTCATAGATTTTATGTCAGTTTTTTATGCAGTCGATATCGAATGCGTTTGATAAACGTTTGCGTAAAACACTACGCCCCCTGTTTTTTAGGGTCATAAAAAACTTAAACAACTATAAAGAAACTAACAAAAACAAAGTTTTTAAAATCGTGCCAAACAGGCTTAGTATGTCTACGTTCGTCCCCACAATTAAACGTTGTTTGTGATTCTTTTAATACCTACTCACTTACAAAATTTTAACAGTCTTTGCGTCCAGTTCTTAGTCAAGTTAGAAGTAGTACTTACGTCTACAGAAAAAACTTTGGAGAACTATCTGCCTAAAGGTAAAAACCTCTAATGTTATAAAAGTAAATACTCAAATACATTTCTATACTGTTATGTTTACAGTTATTAACTACCTACTCTATTATAAAGTAGGTACCTGAGTGCAGAAAACATAATTAACCACAGCTAATGTGGTGGTTTGGAACACTTCCGATAGCTTTATTGGAATCCTACTAATATTATAAATGCGAAAGTTTGGATGTCTGGATGGATGTTTGTTACTCTTTCACGCAAAAACTACTGAACGGATTTTGATGAAACTTTACAGTATAATTTTTTATAACCCAGAATAACATATAGGCTATAATTTATGATGATCTGCGACAAACTAAATTTCACGCGGGTGAAGCCGCGGGAAAAAGCTAGTAGAGAATAAATACCTACATCATCAACTTTATGGGTAGATGCTATTAAGCCACCACAATGTTTTGATTGGGTTTTACGAGAAATAATTAGTGTTTCAGCCTGTATCAAATTATAGGTGGCGTCAATGAGGCGCCTTTAGACGTCAGTGTTCTAGTATTTTATGAAAGCGCCAAATCGGAAATCCATTTTTTTAGTTTAATATTAACTTTAAACACAGGTTTCTGTCGTTCTTAATTTGAAAGAAAATTATTTTAGTTATCAAAAAACTGTTATTTATAAACTGCAATCTTACACCAAGCGAAGTTATGTGAATACACCCTAAACATTATAACGAGCACTCGCCCTAACATCTTGGCGCAGCAATATACTCTTTGCTTACTTTCATTATGATGGCAGCGATTGGTATTGTTAGCAAATGAAACAGAGACTGTTCGTTTTGTGTACATAGTGACTGAAAATGATATTAAATCGGGAATTGTTTCACAGCTACTGGCATGTTTCAGTCATAACTATCACAATGGACATTTTAAAATTTATTGTTTTTGATTTTTAAATGTCTTAAAACTGATTCATGACCTCACCAAAGTAGTCACCAGACAACTGATATAAAAAGTATTATATGGCAAATATTTATAAAAACAAGCAGAGATGGGTTCGACCGCAGTCGTAGCAGGCGAAGCTCAAGCAAAGCTATCCATAAGTTTAATGTTCTACAGTAATAGCTTTTTCTCCTCAGCACTGGCCCATTTATTGTCCCGAAGCAGTGATAGGGTTAATACTGGGACGTGACAAAGTGCTTTTTAAAAGCCAATTTGCAAAAATAAATAAGTATTATGAGTTTTAATACACTTTGACGTTTATATTACTCTTTACTGCGTGAAAATGTTCTTAAATTCCTAATTAAAACTGTAGACGCGTAAATATTCTACATACATCAACGCCAACACATTCCACACAAGCGTGTTACTTATATCAAATAAGCTCCCACATTCACCTGGCTCTAAATATAGATCCCACTGACACCCACTCCCTTTCAGGCTCCATTTGAAATTAATCACCTACACTTGATTAATATCTTGTTAACCCTTGATCCGAGCGTCAATATTTTTCCATGAAATCTAATTCGATACGAATGACGCGGTGGTGAGACATCGAGCCAATATTAACGCTGTTCAGGTTTAATAAGTGTGATTTTTCAACAAAAATGGTATTTCAATAGCGAATATACTTTTCATCAAATTAAATACTTTTTTTTTTTATGTGATAGGAGGCAAACGAGCAGACGGATCACCTGATGGTAAGTGATTACCGTCGCCCATAGACACCCGCAGATCCAGGGGCGTTACAGGTGCGTTGCCGGCCTTTAAGATAAAGATACGCTCTCCTCTTGAAAGCTTGCAGGTCGTATCCGTCCGGAAACACCGCAGACGACAGTCCATTCCACAGTTTGGTTGTACGGGGCAGGAAGTTTCTAGAAAAACGTACTGTTGTGGACTGCCAACCATCTAAGTGATGGGGGTGGAAGTGCTGTCGGGTAGATCGGTGGCGAAAAGTGGCGGCAGGAATAAGTCCGGATAATTCTTCGGAGCACTCCCCGTGATACATGCGATAGAAGATGCACAGTGAGGACACATCTCTACGCAGCGCCAAGGGGTCAAGCCGATCCGAAATGTCCTGGCAGTCAACGATTCGAGCTGCTCTCCGTTCAATGCGGCCCAGAGGGAGAAGCTGGTACTGGGGCGCACCTGCCCAAAGATGAGAACAGTATTCCATATGAGGCCGAACCTGCGCCTTGTAAAGTTGCAGACGATGGGCTGGAGTGAAATACCGTCTCGATCTATTGAGCACACCAAGCTTCTTCGAGGCTAATTTAGCCTTACCCTCTAAATGACCACGGAACTGGACTTCGCTCGATATGTCGACACCAAGGATTCCGATATTGGTTGAGGCAGTTAGGGGAGTGCTCTCGAAACAGCGGGATACAAAATAAATAAATAAATACTGCGAACCTTTCATGAATACTTGTGTATTGCATCAATTTCCATACCCGAGAGGCTATTGTGAATTTTTAAGTTCAATAAGGTTTAAATTTTAATTTCCAATGTGAGAGTACGGCTCTTTCTAAATTATTAGAGGCAAATAGAGGATTTTGATTACACTAAGATGACAACACATAAACTAAGTTATCAATAAGCATATCTCTTTGTAGGCCATAGTAAAGGTACAAAGTCGTCTCCTCTGTAGGACGACTCTATCTTATCAGATGAAGTATTTGGCCTACACTAACTAAGATGACAACACAAATAACTAAGTTGATTATCAGTTAACGAGCTCTGTTTGTAGGCCATAGTAACAGGGCAGTACCTAAAAGTGATCTCCCCTATAGGACGACTCTAATTTATCAGAGGCAATGAAGGATTTGGCCTGCGCTAACACAACAATTTAAGTTGATTATCAATTAACAACATAGCTTTGTAGGCCATAATAGCAATTGGTGCCTAAAGTCAATAGCAGCAATCAAACGGGAGCCATTCTAATCCCGGGCAGATCGAGTGAACGGCCTGGGGTGATTGATGATTCAGTAATGACCACTGCACACAATACTGTCGATTTGTTCGCTTACAGTCGTGAATTCAGGGAGGTTATGGATATCCTTAACCGTAACCGAAACTTTCGGATATCCGGAATAATAAAATATCCGAACCATAACCGATTCAAAAGTTTTGGATAATTTCGGATGTAGGCAGAGTCAAGCAAGCCCCACGCTGTTAATGATTGCATTTTGATGTACATGAGTTTTTTCCCCTTAAAAGCTTTTTTGTGAGACCAAAAGAAAGTGACAGATGCCTAAGAAATCTCTTCTGTACCCATTCTATTCGTAAGGCAAAGTTTTATCTCTATTTCGAATAACAGGTCAATTTACATGAATCTAGAATTGTTGCTTAAAACCAGTCCATAGACGGTAATAAACTTTTATCTTCGTACTCAAGTAAAAAACATAAAAGCAAAAACCAAGAGTAAATAAAAAACTAATTTGCGAATGTATGTAACTTACCTTTATGAACGTAAAAGGATAAATAAGGTTAGGTGGTTGCTATAGAGTGGCTTCGAGGGTTTCCTCGAAATAATAATAAGAATAAAGCTGTCTGTCTAGCTTCATTCCTACGCAAAGAAGGATCACTCACGAAAAATATTACGTTATGATATTTATTTGTGGGCTATTTTCGTAGCACAATACCTAATACCCACGCGTGTTCGTCAAATAACTGAGACATCGTACGTGTTCTTTTCAACTCCACTCCCGAGAAATTTTGTTGACGTTTATGAGTTTATGAGGAACCGCGGTACGTCAAATGGCTTCCATTGATCATAGATGAGGATGTTGTAATGTAATTTCTTAGATGTTATTCACCAAAAATCCGAATTAGTTTCGGAAAAACAACAAAAGTCTGTCTATCTGGATATGAATTAGACATTTTTGTTTCAAAGTCTTATAAAGTATTATCGTCTATTACGTATGGAGACATTTGCTTCCCACACAGGTTCTTTACATTATCTTACAAATGTGGATAAAAAGACTGAATGGAATGAAAAAAATAATTAGATTCCACCCAAGACAGAAAATACTAATAATACTTGTATAATTTATGACACATTTTTAAAATACAATAGCAGTTTGACCATTATTGGTAGTCAGCGTCAAATATGTACTTCGTGACATCCAAAGTGGCCAAAAAGTTGATAACAACCTTTTTCCAGTTGTAACAAAGACGTGTTGCGAACTTATTGGCTACTTTGGGTGTCACGAACAATTTGGCGCTGACTGTACCTACTGAAGCGTTCTATTAACACGTCCGATGCCTCTACTCGTACAAGGTCTCTGACTGAACCCGCAACTTACAAAAAGCTATTAATAACTAATTAAACGTCACTCAGCCCCCTCGACAAGGGAAGATTACTGAATAAATCACAAGCCTATGTCGGGCCCATTTGCACATTAATATTTGAATCTAGAGCACTCGGCTCTTGTATAGACTTTCAAGAATACCTACCAACTACTTATTTATTTATTGAAAAAGATACACCAACGACAAAAACGACTTATAGAAAATATAGAAGGAACTTGTCAGGATTATGTTTATCACATTAAGTAACTGAGTTTCGTCTGCTGCGTCTTCTTAGCACATAAGCCGATTGCTGCTGTCGAAGTGATGGTAGAGTAAGCTATATTAAAATTTGACAGATGTAGCTATTATGTGACATGTGTCATAAGTGTAAGTGAATATAGTTCCAAAATACTGGACTGTCCTATCGATGACATTGACAGTGGGGCGCCACCGTCAATACCGGATCGCTGGTTCCGATTTTTGCCATATTGGAAACCATATAGTTGAACGATGGTAGCGCCCCCCTGTCATTGAGTTTGGTGGGACAGTTCAGCGTGGGTCATCTATAGACATGTTAACATCACCAGTCAATTAACGTACTTTTTAAAACTGTCAAAACGAAACTCTCCCATAGATTTTGTATGGCACTACAAGCAAGACGTGACGTCACTATTTTGTCAACTCAATTAAACTACCTTTTTCAATTACAATGCGAACAAAAATCTTAATTTAGAGGTAATTTAAAATGAATTAAGTTTTTAAGACCAGAATGAAGGGTCTTTTTAAAACAGTTGTGGTTTCGAATTATTGGGGTATGGTGTCAAACTGTCTACTGTGAAGTGTAAGATATTAACCTAGCCAGAAATCATCCATGTAATCCGGTATAATTATTGAACCAAAAATGGAAAATTATCAGCATCAAATTTTCTCCTTCAGCTACACACTACCCGGTGCCTACTCCAAGCCGCAAGTTATTAGGTATTTTTATCCTAGAAATGGAAAAGAACGGGGTTCGAAGAAAACTAAGAATGAAATTATAAGAACTCCTGAGATAATTGATAAGTGCCCCTTTTCTATTTCCTATTAGACCCCATAATTGCTTTCTTTTGTTGCTTGAAAGAGACAGCAAACAGGTTTATTGCGAAGACTGGTGCTGACAGCGATTGTATACAGAGTAGATATGTGAATGCTAGCTTATTAGGATTTAGGAAAGGTCGAGGGTTTGTATAAAACTACACTCAATAGTCCGTACCAATGAAAACATACATCGACACGACGGTATCCATTTCATTTGACTATTTTTTTATAAAAAGTACTATTTTCTTTTCGCGTGGACTTATAGGATATTGGGTATCGTACCCGCGACCTATGGCATCGTATTTCGGCAAGCGAACCGCACTAAGGCTGGGTAGCACCATCTTACTTTAACTTTGACAAACGTCAAAAATCTGTCAAACTACATACAAAATACACCGGTCTTCATTATAGTTACGGTTAAACTTAGGTCGCGTAACTCAGCCCAAGCCAATGTAGCCAACATATGTAGACCACTATTAAATCACTGCCCTTCTTTTATCCCCCAGAGATTTAAAAAACACAAAGACTAAAACGTGGTAGGTACGAGTACAACAAACGTTTCTAGCACAGTAACTCATATCAAAAAATAAATACAACTCACCCAATTTGAGTTTTTCTAACTGCTCCACCGGTACGTCCTGGAACAAACGAACGGTCCAATTAAAACCTGCCAACAAATAACTAACTAATCAATTTATAAGTTTGTTTCCAATTTTATAACGATATCGCAGATTTTTTTTAAAGTAATTTGCATCATTCTTTTGCTCTTCTTTTTCATTTATTGGACACTCGTAGTTAATTAGTTTAAACACTAAATATTCATACTAATATCTATCTATACTTCTATACTATCTATACTAATATTATAAATGCGAAAGAACTCTGTCTGTCTGTCTGTCTCGCTTTTACGCCTAAACCACTGAACCGATTTTGATGAAAGGCATAGAGATAGTTTGAGTCCCGGGAAAGGACATTGTTTTTGAAACAGGGACGCGCGCGATAAAGGTTTTCTGTGACAGACAAAATTCCACGCTGGCGAAGCCGCGGGCGGAAAGCTAGTATTGATATAAACTCTAAACGAACATTCTAATTTTATGTTATAGTGTCATTTAGGTAGGGTAATTCCAGGATACATGCCCCAGTGGGATAGGTGCCACGATTTTAAGTACACTATGTTACAAGCAACTTAGCCTAAAGTTATAGTACGTATAATAGAAAGGGACCTCCCCGTACCACTTTTCGCCTCGCAAACCATCAAAGAGTGCGTTCGTTTAGCCAGTGAGAGCAAAAATCTTCCGCGGCCAGACCTTAGCGAGCGTCGAAGTAATATTGGTAAGTATCTTTAAATGGATAATTTTTTTGTCAGCGGTAAAATGAAGCAGATTTTTATATAATTTGATAGACTATCTTATAAATTATACGGGATAGCTATGTTTCATTCGATTTTTAGTGTTATTATATTTTTTACTAAAAAAGGCACCTATCCTATGCTAAAAGGATAGTTGCCTAATTTTTTATGGGTATAGATGCCCTTAGGGCCATGTCCCATGCAACTAGGGGCATCTATCCTAACCTGCTCTTTTTGTCACAGGTAGCAAATAAGAAGAAAAAAAGAATGTAGTACGGCTAACCTTAGGAAAGTAATAAATAGGGTGCCCTTCTGATCGAATTACCTTTTTACCCGACTGCGCTAGAAGGAGTAGTATTATTTTTAATAAAAAAAATTAAATTTCATTTTTAATTCATTTAATAACAAACAATCTTAAATAACAATACTTGGCTTGTTTGATTTCAAAATGTATTTGATCCTTAGAATTCAAAAACTATATTAACAAGTCATCTATCCCTGCATAAGGCATCTATCCTTTGAAGCAATCATACAGTGAGTCTTCTATCCCCCACATTAGGCGTCTATCCCACTTTTTAGAGGTCAATTAAAATGGTATTTACTCAGAATCGGTATAACTTAAACTAAAATAATTATAGTAATATCATAGACGAAAGACCAAAGTTTACAGATACTAAGGTCAAATTGTTGATAAAAACTAACTGACTGAGTTACAGAGCTGTTTCAAAAAGTGGGGCATCTATCCTGGACTTACCCTATCAAGTGTAAGTGGTGTAGTAGAAACTAATCGAGTATAGTTTGGATATGACTTTTTTTACTAAGCTCTTCCAAACTATACACGATCAGTACGCAAAATTCGTGTATAGTTTGGAGTCACAGATTTACAAACGGGCACTACAAAATATACACGAGCAGTTTCCTATGGGTGCGTTCTGGCCATGTATAGAACGGAAAGACGCAGCATCGCAGCCGAAACGTCAAGCCGTGAGTAAATAATGTAACTCATTAATAAACGTTGCGTTAAGACCCGTGTCTTACTATTTTAGTTAAAATGGAACGCGAAAGTTTAAAATCTTATATTTATTGTAATTTAAAGGCAGGTAATAGCTTTAAGGCTATTCAAAATTAGTTTCGTTTAAATCTTAACATACAATTTAATTCCCTTTACAGATTTGTCAATAAAACCCGAGTGTTATTATTCCTATTGTGACAATAATTCCTTCTGTACAATCATACTATATTGTTAGCGAACTATTCAGCGGGAAGATATTAGAATGTCTCTGGATACGTCTTCAGTAATATCAGCAGATTAAACAAAGGATCTGGGAATACGGTGAACCTGAATTAGAACTGCTTTAATAGACAGCAATACGGCATATTATTAATTATGTAGATTCACCTCACCTAGTAGCGCCCGTATCAAGAACATCTCTATTAATATACCTAGCTGAATTCATGGAATTATAATTATAGTGGTGCTAAACCTAATTTTGTTATTGAGTTGTAATCTTTTTATTTTACCGTAGAAAAAATAATTGAAATTGTGCCTAAAGAATGGATAATGAATGGATAACGATTTTGTTTTTTTCCTTACCGACTTTCCATCCAGTCTGCCGTCGACACCTGTAACAAATAAAATAGAAATTAATAGAAATAATTTTGGAAAATTAAACGCAACAATACAACAATTTAGGTAACACTTTCCCATAAAGCAATCTCACAAACACATATTATTATTCCAATTCTTTATTAGTAAGTATGGTAAATGTAGACCCTTTTCAAGGCTTTTTACACGTCCCAGTAACTGAATTTCAGCTCTAATGTTTATCCATTTTAAAAGATTTATTTATTTATAGTTAAAAGATTTTATAACTAGAATCAGACAGACACAAAATCAAGCCTGTGCTTAATTTTTTTAGTTTTTAAATACTTTATTTAGCGTCATATTATCAGAATCCATGGACCTACCTATAGTACCTATAGACTTAAATCATGTTTGGGTAAATGTTGAGAAATATTATTGAATAACATTTATTTGGTGTGGCGAAAAACTTAGGTATAATATTTTCTATCGCCAGACAAGGGAGCTGATGCGATCAATTGTATTAAGCTTATTTTTCGCTCGTGAAAGCTTTGGGGAAAACCTGCCAATCGTATTATGGATCCACTCGCCAAGATGGCTTAAGATATTTAACTTTATTTCTATTTAACACAAGTTTACAATTTCCTAACAAAATTGGAAATACCATAAAGTGATTTTAAAAGCGTGTTCCATCTGGGATCAAACCAGGAATCCAAGAGAGCCCATCTCTTAACCACTAGGCCACGGAGATATCACAATTTTCATTGCGGTTTGTGCAATCAATAAGGAAGGAATTTTCATCAAAGAAAGAAAATTAATCCTTAACCACGTTACCGCCACAAGATATCACAAATTACAGCGGCAACTGTTTGTAAATCATTATGACGTCACGCCGTGCTCACAGGAATTCGATTAGCCCACCTACACGAGCCATCGCCGGTGTATCGCAACATCAAAGGGTAATGACATCGATGCGACCGATATTGGCCACTATCGACTTTTCATCGATATGCCTTTATACAATTACAGCTCAGAAAAATTGCGACCACTCAGAAAAATTGCTTAATACATTTTGTAGCTGTTTAATAATTCTATATGTATAAATCATTGTATGTAGAGCTGTTTTCTAACACAAGTATCTACTTTTACTTAAAAGAAAACCCCAAGCGATAGAGTCAATGAGTGAAACCTGAACTAAAACAATTATGTATTTGCGTTTTTTTGCGAACGAGTCTACGAATTGTATACCTAATTGGGCACTTTCGGCACTTATTTCACAGCATTGATACAATCCCTGGATTCAGCAAAAGACCTGTGAAAACGACACCGAACACTAAAAACAGGATTGAAAGAAATACTGTAAATGTATCGATGTAAAATTGAGCTAAATATTTTATTGTGAATGGTAAAGTAAGAAACGCTTTTAAGAAAACAAGCGCTCGAATAATCGCTTTTGATGAAAGATTGATTATTTTATGATATTCACACTTAATGACACGTCTAAAGAAAGTATTTTCCAAGTCGCCCACTCACGAAAACTCTGAAGAATTCAAACTTCGGAAACAAAAGTTGTATCAACATAAACGCAACGCCCACGGGTACTGAAATACCTACAAGTTTTCGTGTAAATAACGAGCATATGTTTTCGTATCCATGTATCCAGCTACATGGATTGTTTGTGCGGAGTTTGCTTTGAATATAAAATAATTATGCTACTCGTATCCTGTGTTTTTAATACAAGACTACTTTTTAAGTTAATATTTAATCGTTTTTAAGCCACATACTCACACATATTATTTGTCGTCTGAAATAAATGTTATTATTATAATCGAAATCAATGTAGGCGAAGTATGAAGCTAGTAGAGAGTACAAGATTGGCGCAAAATATAGCTATTAATAAATATCCCTGGAAACCTATCCAAGTAAGCGAAATAATACCTACTTATATGACTAAGTGTGGGTTCAGTTCAGGCTGTCAGCCAGCGTTAGAGATGATACTGTGGACATTATTACAATTCAATTTAAAAATAACTTTCCTGAATAATCTTTGTTAATAACAACGTCAGCCGAACAAAGGCCGCTAAATTGTTGTTAACAGAAAACAATAAAAGTGTTTATAAAATAAATGTAAAAGTGAAACAAAATCGGCAACCTATTTTCGTTGCTTTGTTCATTCTAAATATAAAATTGTTCAGAGAGGCTGTTTGACTAACCCGGTTGCTGATATTTATGAAGATAAACGGACTAAACGTTATCGCTGGGGTTTCCAATTATACTTTTTGCTGTTGTATCAAAAAAGTATACAAAATACTGTACTAATTTTCTGTTCCTAGTTCATTTTGTTGTATTCCGGCAGTTGGAGAGTTGGAGCCAGTTCCTCTGTGGTTGAGGATTCCGGGAGGACACCGCTGGATTGATCATAACTCTCCATGAGGTGAGATGCAGGCCAAGAGCTTCCTCGTTATTGTTGTAACACACATTATGACCTTAAATCACCCCCTGAAAGCCCTAGGTTTCTGGCCAAATTATCTTATGCCTGTTTTCACCATCAATTCCTAATTTTTAAGTGAAGGGGTCACTGGATGGATGGTGGAAACGGCCATTAGCCTACTATTAATTTATCACTGTACCTCTTCAATAGATCTGTATATAGACTGTAGAATGTAGATCCCACTTACCATCAGGTGTGATTGTGGTCAAATACCTGCCTTGATAAGCATAAAAAAAAAATATAAGTGTTAATAAATTGTCAAAGGCTGTAAGAAGCTCTAGCGATGTTTTAATAAAGTCAAACAAAAAAACTCTTCTAAAATACTGCTCATATTATTTCTCCGACCTTAATAAACTTTATTGGAAACCCTAGCTATCGACCCTTCCATCAGGCGTCCGATATTCCACGTTATGCTTCATAAGTAGATTATATCATCGAAACACAATAGATTCGCCTACACAACAGATAAGCTCAAAATATTTAGGTAAACAGAAATAAATTCAAGATAAGGCACAAAAGCCGTAACGTTCATTTAGATTCCCGTTTGCCAAATGATGAAAGCATTACGAATATTTTTATATTAAAAAAAATACTACGTCAATGCAAACTACTTTAAGAATACTTGCCTTATGAGTCTGTTTTCTACTCAGGGTTTATTTCATAATAGCTAACACCCGTCTTCTTCTTCTTCTTTTCTTGTCGACAACAAACCTACACAGTGTCAGCCCAAAACTCCGCCACAAGAGTGGCGTTGTCAGTAGCACTCATCAAATCCTCCTGAGTGCAGTTGCTTGGGCACTCAGGGCATGACATCAGGTGCCTCATCGACTGGATACTGGTGAACACCCGTATTCATAAACGATTCTTGCTTAAGTGAAGCAGCAACGCTATGCGAAGTCGAACGCACAGCGTTGAATAGAGCTCTGTGATTTGTTCGTGGGGGTCACTCCGCCACTCAATAAGTTAATATTTTCAGGTACGAAGAGTTCATTAATTTATGAATTCAAAAGGCAACTTCGCTATTGGAAAATAGATTACATTCTTTAGAAAATTCCAACATTCGCAGACATCACAAATTATAAACACGTTATTCACTTTGGGTTGCGCCATTACTTTTAAATTATTGTCAAATCTTGCCATTCTCTGAACCGTAAAATGCGAGTTTCAACCTGGGGAGAGTCCGTAATATGTGAAATTTGGGGAGATCTGCCCGACTAGGGTTCTGTCCTCTCACGTCATAAATTTCAATTATGGACCGACACGCCATTCTGTGAGGATAATTGTAATCTAAATTAAAAGCTTTATGTAAGCTTACTTGCAGGTGTTGGAGTAACTAAATTAACACTGCAACATAAACTGTAATTCAACAAATATGGAGAAGTGGATTACAGTTCCAAACGAATATTTTTATTTATACCAAACTTACAGTGTTAATCTTACTAATAGTTTTTGTAATTATTATATCTGTGCTGGGTCTAAACCACCAAACCACTAGGCGCAAAAACGGCTAAAGCTTCATTTTATACTTTTACCTTTTATGTATAAAAACTGGATAGTTTTGGTTTATCTACGTAAGCTTTTATATGCCGTTTAAATACATCTTCTGTGATTATTAAGGCACTAAGAGAGAATGTGAGTATACTCAACGAGTTAATTACACTAAAAGGAAAAAGTGCCATTGAAACGAGCCCTTACTATTCGGATATTCACCGCTCCATATTCACAGGTCAGTGCAAGGCTGTAGCAATTTTGTATTTAGGTCAATTCGCACTATGACCACCTACAAATGGGCCAAGGCTAATAGTAATTATGATGATATTACGTAAATATGATTTTAGGCGTGTATGATCGGTATTCCCAGAATATGAGTCTGTATGTTCATTAACAAATCCAAATTCATTAGGTACAGTAGGTATATTCCTACACAAGTAAAATATTGTATATACCTATTCAAACAGCTGCGTTCTAATGAGTAGTAGTAATGTAGTTTTGAGTATGTGCTTATATCATTCGAAGAACAGAACTTTACTCCTACTTTGGTGATAATTTCCAAGAAAAAGTTTGTCTTCTGGCTACTGAAAATTTGTCTGTTAAGAATAACTACTTAAATGGTAATAAGCAAATAAATAAATAGATACTTGAGAATACCTTCCCATCTCACAAGGCGAAAGCAATCAAAATATGTATATTGCTTATCGAAATTAATTCCCCATGGATTAAGAGTGATATTGAAGAGCTGCTCAGTGATCACAGGACGAGGTCAGAGTAAACTCCAATCTCCTTGGATTCAATACGCTTATAGTGTTATAATTTACGCCCTTAAGGTTGCACCATCTTACTTTAACTTTGAGAAATGTCAAAAATCTGTCAAACTCCATACAAAAAGCTCCGGATATCGTCATAGTTACCGTTAAAGTTAGGTGGTATAACTCAGCCTCAGTGTCATTGGGTAATTTTGTATCACATTACAAACACTATCTTGTTTGTTATAGATTCGCGACTAAAAATATTTTTTTTTTACGTTTTTCACACAGTACATTGCTGATTAATTGCGGAATTATAGTGTGCTAGCTTTACAAAGTTACATTAGTTACAATAAACTTGCTAGAAATAAGTTAAAGTAATGTTTATTTCTCACCAACATAACATAAATATTAAAAAAAAAACAGGAAAAACAAAAAGTAAGAATGTAGGTGGGTTGATACCTGAACTAGGTATCTGCAAAGAAGGTTGCATAAGAAACCCATAATTCCTATTTATTATTTTGAAATAACTCTCCAATTTGAGAATATTTAAGATTTTTTATATAGTACAAAGTGAGGTTACTTCGTAAACCGGGCGATATGGAAATCATTGGGGGAGGCCTATGTTCAGCAGTGGACGTCCTGTGGCTCAAATGATGATGTTGAGATGTACGTAAACCAGAGGTGGAAATGTGTAAAGCAATTATCGTAATCATAACGTATGTACGATAAAGTCAGTTATACAAAGCGTTTGACAGGATAATCGTACGTTATGAACTGTCAAATGATTACGATTGCTTTACACAATTTCACCTCAGGCCAGGAAGCTAGTAAAGCTTAAAAGAACAACAGTTCTTACTTTTAATCAACATTCTCTTCATTTCTCATTGCTCTACAAAATACGTGTCTCTTAGCGGACTTAATGCCCCGGGGATCAGACCTGACATTGAAGGGGAAACGGCGGCGCCTCGAACACGAAATACAAACAAGGTTGCGAACCTTGAACATACATAATGCAGGAAGTAACAGAGTTTTGGTTTAAGAAAACAAGAAGGTATGAATAATTTTTGCCTACCTTGACATTTTTGATTGAGTATAAAGACATCCACAGGAGACATGGTACCTAAGGCTGAGTTGCACCACCTAACTTTAAAAATAACCATTGCTTTTTGTATGGAATTTGTTCGATTCAATCTGTTTAGTAGTCTTTACGTGAAAGAGTAAGAAAACCATCCATATATCTATCCTCACAAAATTTCATATATTTATTTACATTTTAATTAGGCAAGTAAAACGCGTAATCGTATTTGGCAAAGACTTCAACCCAGAGGTATAAGTGATGAAGTTGGTAATTAACTGTTAGGTGCAAACTGCGTTAGTGATTAACAGGATACTGGAGTAAAACTTTGACAGTCAAGTTTCAGCTCGACCTAGATTCAGAACGTTACGGTTACGTGCTCCATTTGGTGATGGTTATCTATTTAATAGTCTGTGATTAATTTCGTTTCTTGGATCTACTTTTAGATTGCGGATACCATTATTCGAAATTAATATTGGCAGAGTTAGCAGAAGAAGGTCTACTTAAAATGTAACAAGTTTATTTGGTTTAATTATTTCTAGTATGAAAATCTTATCATCATCATCATTTCAGCCACAGGACGGCCACTGCTGAACATAGGCCTTCCCTAATGATTTCCATAATTACCAGTCGGTACCGGCCTGCATCCAGCACCTTACCTACTCTACCTTAAATGAGGTTGTCGGTCCACCTTGTGGGAGTTATATTAATATTTAACTTAATTTTAGCTTCAAGAAATCTGACTAACATTGGCTCGGTTTTAATAATATAATCATCCCATAAGAGAGCAATTAATATTTATAGAACCGCATGGCGACAAATAAAATTGATGTCTAGACTTCTTATTAATAAAGCATTATGATAATTTCCAAGGGCCGCCAGAACTGTTGACACGCGCTAAACTGAATGACATATTTTTTCCATCATAGCTTTTGTTAGGTATTTCTTATCTGGAGAAATAATATTGTTTAATCTGGAGAACCTTGTCATGTCACTTTCAACTTAATGTAAGGTCTTAATGTTAAAAAAGCTATTCCTATAATTTTCTTGGATGCTCTCAAAAAATTGTATTGCTCTCATGAAATTTTACAAAAAAAGCTATATTATTTAGGCTGAGTTGCCATCTTCCTTTAACTTTAACAAAAGTCAAAAATCTGTCAAACTCCATACAAATAGCACCGGTTATTGTTATAGGTAAGGTAAAATTGGGTTGTGCTACTCAGCCATGTATTAAAATGGCTATGGGTTTTGGTAAACAGTAAACTTTTATGTACAAAATTGTATAAACTCACGAATAAAAGGATTCATGCAGAAGTGAAAATATTTCAATCCTCATGAAATAAGGCTTGTATAATGAAATCATTATTTTAGATAGCTAACTGACTCTATAGTATCGTCATCACTGCCTCTTCAAAGCAATTGTTAGAAACTACAATAATAACTTCGATAATGGTGTTGTGATGAAACCACAGCTTAATCTTGTCCTATTGAGAACAGTTTCCTACAAAACCCTGCTATCGTAATATTGTCACAAACCAAATTCCTGAAACTGATCCGTATTTAGAAAGGCCATTAGGCCATAAGTAGTCGACATAGAGCCTGTTTTGGCGTGGCAATCAGCTTAACATGTTGATCACGTAGCCATCGTGAATATCATGATGAGAGACAAAGGTCAACAGGGTATTTTGTTTGTAATTATAATTTACTAGTAAATAATCAAGATTAATGGCGGTTTAAAATGTTATAAAACAACGACAAGATTTACGGTTGGACCTTACTCGTACATGAAGTAAAATTGTATTCTAAAAATTAGTCATCAAGTCTACGTATCTACCTATCTGGATTTTTGTGTATTATTACACATTTTCTGACACTCAAATTAATAAATTCAAACATAAAAATCCATTACTACGAGTATTATATCTTTTGGCCTTAACCAAATTCAGTGATGAATTCCATAAAGACATACAAAACTCCTCTTTGGATAGCAAAACCAATAAAGATTGAAATAAAATTTCAGTCAAAGGTACTCAAACGATGTAATTGGCACAAAACACAAATAATTGCCAAGTAATTGGTTTCCAAAAATAGACCAGTGGAATCCAATAAACGGCAAAACTCGTTTTAAATAAAAGTACCCCATTTGCTTTGCTCTAAAACAGGGGGCTCACAGCCTGAACAAATACTTCATTTTCCAAAAGATATAAATAGACAGAGTTCCAAGCTTCAAGTAGGTAGGGGATGCCAAGGAGAGTTGTGAAAGCGTTGCGAGTTGGGCTTGCAACAGCGCGCATTTGGTAGCTCGAGACTTTGTACTAAAAACGCGCACTGTTCGTTCGTTTCAGCCGAAAGACGTCCACTGCTGGGCAAAGGCCTCCCCCAAGGATTTCCACAAAGACCGGTCCTGCGCCGCTTGCATCCAGGCACCTCCCGCGACCTTCACCAGATCGACGGTCCACCTAGTGTCCTAGAGTCTTCCGGCTCGTGGTCGCCACTCAAGAACTTTCTTGCCCCAGCGGCCATCAGCTCTACGAGATATGTGCCCACTGCCACTTGATTTTAGCGATTCTGCGGGCTATGTCACTGTTACCAGTAGTTAATAAGTTTTAAAAAATCGACTATGTCACAACTCACATCTGTTACAAGTTACAACTCACCTCGGCCTCTCCCCTACATACGAGTACATGTAAATACGTATTGGAAAATTAGTTATCGAATATGCCACAGTTTACAATGTCTATGTAATCCGTACATTGAACTCTCCACCTGGTAATTAATATTAAACTATTTAGATTAGGACATACCTACATAAGGCAGTGATGTTCTTGATACGGAAATTGCCGTAATATACGGCATTCAGGCATCTTAGGCACCATAAATACGGTATACGGCAGCTCTTTCATTACCGTATCAAAATATACGGCAATTGATTAATGTAGAGTTTTATGAGTTTTTCATGAGTTTTAGTCAACAAAAAAAAATATTTCGTCTAATGGAACGCACCAAATTGTAAATCATAGATGAAGTAGAAGCGCCATGAAAAGAAACGTCAACAGAATTCAACCAAATGCAACCTTATCCCGAGATATTAATGTCTAAAATCGTTAGTTCCTCATTTTGGTAGATTTTTCACTTTTATTCGGGTAGGTTCTAGGACTAAACTATTCAAAACCTTTAAAAGTGAAGAATAAAATAAGTAAGTTTAAAAGTAGTTTACGTACTTATAGTACATAATACATCAACATTTTTTTTTAATTTTAACCTTCCAAGTAAGCATGTTGTACAATACGGCAATTTTTCTAAGTTTTCCTTAAAAATCCGGCAATTTTAGAATTAGAATACGGCAACCCTAAATTTGTCAGGAACAACACTGACATAAGGCTACAAAATGAATTTAGGAACCATCTAAACCACCCTTTAGCGAGGGCACACAGCCTGAACAAATACCCTCTCCCAAGCTATATTAATAGACCGAGTTCCAACTCGTGATTATTTCCATTGCCAAATTAATTTATCGATTACGCCGCAATTAACTTCGTATGTGTGATCATTGAAATCTCAAACTGCTCATTAATTGCTAAATTAAGCATACTAATTTGTTATAACAACCATACTCTGGGAATTGTTTCTTAACACTAGAAAGACGGGCTATTATTACCCTTTATGAAAATGTTTTTGACGTATCCTTTTGTGACTTTTCATAAAATGGTTCAACATACATATACAATTATTTACCTAAATTGTCAAGCAGTAAATTGAATGCACAGATTTGAATAAAACTCTGATTGATTCGTGTGTGACCCTGTGCGTCCACGCGCACTATGAGACCTCATAGTAATGTTTGTGAATACAGGCGTAAGACCTCTCACCCTTTGCTCGATGAAGAAGCAACCAACTGCAATTGTTTTAAGCTTGAAGAAAAAAGAAAAAGCCAATCCAAGTACAGTTGACAACAGACACATCTTCATTGCAAACTCGCCCCTTTTGCGACTACATAAGACAGTACTTAGCTTGACGTGCTATTGCCTGTACAAGCAGTAAACAATATGGCTGTCTATTTTTCACTCAAAGGACGCTAGTTAATCGATATTCATTAGCCGGGATAATGGAGTGCGAAGGAATCCAGTAGGGGGTAAAATGAACAACTCAAGCGATACCTGGTACAGGTACTGGCATATTTATAGTTTTAGCACATAAAAAATAGTATTCTAGTTGAGATATGAATTATAAGCAAGAGGTCAAAAGTTACATAGCGACATAGCTCGCAGAATTGCTAAAATTAAGTGGCAGTGGCCGAAGAACATAGCTCGTAGAGACGATGGCCGTTGGGGCAGAAAAGTTCTCGAGTGGCAACCACGGGCCGGAAGACGTAGCGTAGGCAGGCCTCCCACTAGGTGGACCGACGATCTGGTGAAGGTCGCGGGAAGAGCCTGGATGCGGGCAGCGCAGGACTGGTCGTTATGGAAATCCTTGGGGGAGGTATTTGTCCAGCAGTGGACGTCATTTGACTAAAACCACAGAATTATAATAAGTACTACGTACAGAAGTTTTACTTCGCGAAGGTATTTAAAAAAATGTATGCTCAATGTCATTAACAATATGGTGTAATTTAGCTTGTCTCAAGAGTCAAGCAAGTTTGTCAGAAGTTTTGTTGACAAACGTCAGTGATCGGTACTGCGCCGAAGCTATAGGGCTGACTTCGGTAAAATGATGTGACGTGAGGTGCCAATCTGCAGAAAATGGCGGAGGAAATACATGCATGATTTAGCATGAATTATCATGAATAATATTAACTACTTATTTACCTCTCAGTGTCTTCAGGCAACTTAAAAAAGTACATTCTGTGTTTTTATTATTATTTAGGCAGTTAAATACTGCACAGTATTTAGTACACCATTTTCTTTATTTTTTTCCATCATACACAAGAATACGCGTGCGTGAGTCAATGTTCGCTCGTATGTGAGGCCTTGTCGAATAGTACTCTTGTAGGGGGCAATCGTGCGTGTTTTGTTTTCGATGTAAACTCGCGGAGATGAACAGGCCTGCTAAAACGAACGAAGGTCAAAAGTTGTGACACAGACACAATAACTTCACCCGTTTTTCACTCTGTATTACGATCTCGTTTTGGTTTTTGTAGTCTTGAGATTTCTATTACCTACACCTCTTGACTAATAATAATACAAATTAGGGTTTTCAATTAGAATTCCTACAGTTTTGGACATTAAGAACAAAAGATAGTTTGTTCAAAGGTACTCTCAGAGGAAATAGAGCAAGTAATTCAATCAATGTTACTGTCACTTCAATAAACAATGTTAGTAACAATATCTTGATTAGTCAATTTACCTAGAAAATAACGTAAATATTTTATTCTATTAAGCCATCCCTTAATGAATTTTGACACCATTACTCCCCTGTGAGACAAAATTCACCAGCCGTTCCATTTAAATACTTCTTGGAAAGCGAAAGTTACGCTAAAAAGTTATTTTCTATTACGCCAAAGGTACGTGACCGGAATCCAATGAGCGATCTGACACAGGAATAACTTTACATATTGGCTCTTAAGGCCATAGCGATAAAGTTCAACAGTTTTGTTATTTTTGGCATATGCTATCAGAGAGAATCAATATTGAGACGCTAAAATCTACCCTTATGAAAGCTTTCGACACCTATAAAACCATCGCTCTGCCTTGGAACATATTTAGTGCCTAAAAGGCTCAAAGAAATGTAGGGATATCATTTTCCAAGTTTCTCTTATGTGTGTAGCCCGCAGCTGGAAAAACAATTTGTAAGGTATAGTCCTGTGCTTTGTTAAAATGCTGCCCACGCACAGTTTCTAAAAGGCTAAAAAGCGTTTCTGCTAAATGGAATGGAGTTGACACAGTAATACAAGCTTTGATTTGAAGGAAAAGTAAACTTTAAAATATTATGCTATGTCAATATTTAAAATATTATGTTGTTTAATTCAATTTAACGATGCTAGCTACTCTACTATGTACATACTTTGATCAGCCTTTTCCAGGAAATCGATTCGCAAAGTTACTTTGTAATTAGTTTCAAGCACAGGAATACCTCAACTACAGTTCACTTCTACGGTTTCTGTTTCATCATGTCCTTTGACTTGACGTGAACAGGATATTACAGTGGAGTTCAATTATGTAGCAGAAACAATTAAATTACACTTCGGTACCTACCGATAATGTTGCTCGAGAATCGAAGGCGATAAGAGACGATGGTGACTATCTTTTTAAAGACTTCACTCTATCTTAATTTTCCGCAATTAAAGGTGCAAATTATATAAAGCTTGTGTTCAACATTGGTTTATGTTGAAAGAAATGAAAATTCCTTTGAGTTCAATCTGATAGGTAAACCTCTAACAGACATACAAAGATTAGATTAGACTAGCTGTGCCCCGCGGTGTTACCCGCGGTAAGACGTAGCCTATCTATGTGTTAATCCAGGGTGTCAGATAACTCTATACCAAATTAAAATCTCTCCAGCCATTTAGAGGTGACGAAGTAACAAACATACAACTCACAAACTCTCGCCTTTATAATATTAGTGTGATAAGAAGATCGGTATAAGCTTACACCATTTAAAGTGCTGAATATCTGACATGAGATCTAATGAGCTCATGAGCCCACGACTTACGAAAATATTTTGCATTAACTCCAGCCAACAAAAAAGCTACTTTATGTACAAACAATAGAGCAAATATTACAATGTGCACACCGATGTTAAACTTACGTGGGCGGTAGACTTCAGTAATCCGTAACAAAATCGCGAAATATTGCTCAACAGGCGTTATGTTAGTAAACATAAATTTTCTCCACGGAGTTTGTGGTCGGGTCACATGATCCTAATATATTCCGAAACTAAACTTATAAAAAGTTGTTACAAACATTTCCCAAGGAACAGATTTCATTGACCCTTAACTTTCATTTTGACTGTATTGTTTATTGTTTTAAAATCAACAGGTAATAACTTTGGAGAGCATTTAGAGGGACCGTTTACTAAAGTTGTGAACTGTCCGTGGGTTCTACCAAATTCCAGCCATATTCTAGCAATAATTAGAGAAAACAAAAATAATTGTTTAGAGCGGATTGTTATTTGTCGGATATAAAACTACTAGCTGTTGATCAGAATTTAGCAGTATCTTGAATTCGTACACGAAAACAACGCAACTGATTTTCACTGCTCCCAAAATTTTTTACCAGCTCAAATTCCTTCTTGTTTTATATGGGAGCAATACTGTCATATCACTCCAGCGTCCATTTGCTAATCACAACCAGTCCATTTTTGTGACTGTCCACATGCAAAGTCCATTAGCGTCGGCAATGAAGTTCATTGCCGCGTGCGCCCCGCTGCGGCGTAATGCATGAGCTACGGGTTACGACCGTGTTGCTAGCACTTAGCGTCAATGGCAGGATCCTCATCAGCACAATACCGCTTAAGAGGTGAAGAGAGCAGACGAACTGTACCTAAACTGCTTTAATCTGGATTGCGTCGCAAATCGTGGATATACTCGTTGAATAGATGCGCGGGCATGACTTACGACAGTGTTCCCAGCATTTAGTGTCAATGGCAGGATCCTCATCAGCACAATGGTCACCGCTTAGAGTGGAGGTGAGGTTACACGAGCAATATCTAAGCTGCTTTGGACCTTCATTGCGTCGCAACTCATGAATTACTCGTTGAATAGTTGCGCGGGCATTAGTTACGGGTTACGACCATGTCGATAGCACTTAGCGTCAATGGCAGGATCCCCATCAGCACAATACCGCTTAAGAGGTGAAGAGAGCAGACGAACTGTACCTAAACTGCTTTAATCTGGATTGCGTCGCAAATCGTGGATATACTCGTTGAATAGATCACGCGTGCGCGTGCATGACTTACGACAGTGTTCCCAGCACTTAGTGTCAATGGGAGGATCCTCATCAGAACAATGGCCACCGCTTAGAGTGGAGGTGAGTTACACGAGCTATACCTAATCTGCTTTGATCTGGATTGCACTTTCAACTCGTGAATATACTCGGTGAATAGGTGTGCGGGCATGAGTTACGACAGTGTACCCAGCACTTAGCGTCAATGAAGAATGAATGAATGGATCCTCATCAGCACAATGGTTACCGCTTAGAGTGGAGGTGAAGGTACACGAGCAGTACCTAAGCTGTTTTATCAAGAACATACATAAAGGTAGTTGAATGCCTAGTTAGGCATCGTTTTGTGATAAACCAGCTGCCGTATATTGACTCTTTGGAACGTGTATGATGTATGTAGATTACTTATGTAGAAATAGCAGACGCCCGAAGTTTCGTTAGTAAGCAGTTCGATAAACTTATCATTTATTAACTACTAGAGTACCTCATTACGTGAAGGTATTCAAAAGGAATCATCACAAAACCAATTAAAACCAAACATTAAATACAAGCTCTATCTCGCTAGTGACTACTGCATAAATTATTACTAGCATTTCCTCGATCTTGTTTGCTAAGAGCCAACGGAACCCTGATTCAATGTTTGAACAGCTAGTTACTGTTCTCCGGAGCTTTGGCTTCAGCCATCGTTGACACTTATTCCTGAGATATTTCAATCTTTTTTCGATTCAGCTCTCTTTCTCTCAAACTCCCTGTGGTCAGTTGAGACGTCTAAATGTCACTTCGATTGAACCTGTGAGCCTTCTAATGTTTATCTAAAAACTGGGGACGACAACCTCCAAAAGTAAATGCCTCTTAAAAGCTGTCTAAATAATCTTTGACAGTTTAGTCAACTCTTCTCAAATTCGTAATATTTTTACTCGTCCGTTATAGTATGTATCTGCATAATTTTAAACAGTTAAAATGACTTTTTTTGAACCACGCCACAATATCAGTTTGGATATAGATAGAACAATCTGCATAGGAATGAAGAAAAATTTACGCTGCCTATCTACTTCCTAAATGAAGCTTTCAAATTGAAAGTTTCAATCCACCACATATTATGTTGCTATGGAGCTTCCAGTAATACAGCGCGATCACAAAAGATGCCCCATTCGTTGGTTAAATGCACAAATTCTCTCAGCACCTTCATACTCAATGCAGCGTTCAATACAACGTGGGCATGCTTTGTTAGTTTAATATAGCAAGTAATATTCACAAAGAGTATTCGTACCGTAAATAGATTTCACCCACGAGTGAATGCTTTGAAAATATCGATACTTTAGTACAAGTCTGCACTGAGATGAACCGCCAGAATAAATATTAGCCATACGAGAGAAAATGTCACCAAAGAAAAACAACGGGTATTTCAGCTGCTCGTGGTTCAAAAGCACTTTACCTGTAATGAAGTTGTCTGCTTAACTGCAGTAATATGAAATGTCTATTGAGTGGTTAGGGTTGCCAAAAGTCCGGTAAATACGGAATTTGTCCCGTTTTCAGTCATTTCACTTTAATGTCTCGAATATTTGCGATTTTTTTATTGGTTGGTAGAGCAGTCGCCCGGCAAGCGAAAGGTCGTGGGTTCAATTTCCATCTTAGGCAGTTCGATTTTTTCAAGTTGTTTATTAACAATTTAGTTTGAGAAGCGACTCTAATCGCTAAGAATTTATTTTTTATTTTTCATAAAGTTCAAGTTCAGCAACAACATGAAATTACTTTTTAGTCTAAATATAAAAGTTGCTGTTATGGTTTGAGAGCTCTTTAAATATTAAAGGCAGTCTAAAAATCATACCTGGGCACACGGCAGGTTTTATAATCTCCTCTTTCATACAAGTTATTTATTATGCAATTGCTCTCGGTTTCCCGGAATCAGCGCATCCTAGCAACCCTAGTACATAAACGGTACTTTAATAACTAATTAGACTACCATCGATTTTCTAGTTGTAGTCGGTGTATTGTTTGTAGTACTTCAGTTAAAACAGAAGCCAAAGCATAATTACTTTCCAAATTGAACCGAAAAGTTATAAGGTTTGTTGATTGAACAGAAAGTGCGAAGCTTTTATTCTCAAGTTACAGAACACAATGTTACTTTTTGACTTGTTAAAGTAGTTAAAGCAACCAAAGAAGTTGTTAATGCATTTTAACTATTTTACATAATTTTATTGTAACAGGTCCCTGACCCCTGCCTACGTTTACCTACCAATTAAAGTTCATAAAGTACCTAAGGCACTACCTACCTACCTATACCTACCTAGGTGAATCTACAGAATTAATTGAAGCTTGTATATTGTTAANATGCGCGGTAGCAGGGGGAACGTAGCAAGTGGTACAATGACACTGAACGCCCTCTCTCGACAAATAGTAAAACTAACACCGTGGCGTTTTACCACTTTATAAATTATACACTCTTAAACACTTAGGCCGTAAAAACTCAATTTCGCTTTTTTGGTAAATGTGCCATTATACTGCTAGGTGAGCGATATTTTATATATTATTTATGTATGTAGCATATTATTATTTGTTTTTGTTTTTCTTTCCTGCACTAGAAGTACCGCCAAACAAATTTCTTTTCTGCTCAACCCAAAGGTAAACTGGTCGAGAATGCTTTAGTGCATTAAGTTCGCCTTATGTACAAATTTATTTTGGCATAAAAGTTTAAATAAATAAATAAATAAAAATGATATCCCAAACGAATTAATTTTTCTTCCACGCGACCCATATGCAGAAAACTTGGGACATTTGGCAAATATTTTCGATAAAGTACAGGTTGCACTTTGGCAAGCACATTTAA
Organism: Ostrinia furnacalis; assembly: GCF_004193835.3. NCBI lineage: Eukaryota > Metazoa > Arthropoda > Insecta > Lepidoptera > Crambidae > Ostrinia > Ostrinia furnacalis. The sequence goes on along the minus strand of NW_021135625.1, from coordinate 30,996 downwards.
AAAACACTCAGCGTTATAACTTGCGACGAAAGCATGCTGAATTCAATGTTGATGATATCGTTTGGAAGCGATGTTACTTTCAGAGCGACAAGGATGCACGTTTTGCTAAGAAGCTGGCACCTAAGTACGTTAAATGTAGAATAAAGCAAAAAAAATCACCAGTAGTTATATGTTCTCGAGGATATTATGACCGGTCATAATTTAGGAGCTTGGCACATAAAAGATCTTAAAACGCAAAACAAGTAAATGTTTGCATAATCCTTCGCTAATTCATAACATAAGTGTGGGTTCAGATTTTACGACAGGTAAAATCTTTTTCTTGGAAGAGGGGTACTGTAACATTTGAAAATGTTATTTTTTTTTATTTTACGATTCAATGGATCATAAGTTTTTGAACGTAAATACGCTCGGGGCGAAGGGCGCGGGGAGTGCGCGCCGCAGGCGCAGCGTCTCGGCCAGAGACAGACTGCCACACTCGCCAGCCTCGCTTGAAACTTGAACTTGAGCACCCGCGTACCGCTTGATGCGACGCACGTCTTAATAATCGATCTCGTTGGCGTTTTTCATAGTGCGAGTTTAATAAAACCTCAAAACCATCAAACTTAAGTGTCTAGCCTACATTTCATCCCGTAACTGGGTAAGTTGTGCATCTCTTATTATTTGTTAAGATAGGGTATGTTTCCAAATAATAATTAATGCTTTTTATAGTAGAAGTTAAGTGTTGTTGTAATCGCCCTTATAGCATAGATTTACGCTTATTAATATTTTAGCGAATTGTGTAGGTAAATTGGTTGGTATAAATTAATTAAATTATGTTCCTTGAAGCGAAATTACTTAATTATTTTCTTATTAGCCATCAGTTAACTGTAACCGTTTCTGCTATCTATAACTGCCACTACATCCCAGTAAATTAAATGCCTAGACCTCTTCTAGTACTTGCTGGCCGTCTTCCCTAGCTTGGCTTATATTCTTCCGCCTGTTTGGAAATCACCTAATCAAGATTCGTGGCAGTACAATCTCTTACCCCACACGAAGGCTAATATAAAACAATGTTTATGCAGGAATTACGGCCGGGCTCAGTTTGAGCCAGGACTTATTGTGGACCGTTCCGGAGGGGACAGAGAAGTGGACATCACGGCGTCCCACGGGGACCGCGGGAGGCCGCACAGGGGAGTCTGGCACAAGTGTTACGTGGAACCGATCTTTTTTTACAACCTACCCACCTGTACTTTAAAATCAAATATTAGCGAACTTAGATTAATATACTTAANAAAGGATGCCAACGGAGGCCTAATGTTTTTGTCGATTCTTCGAATTTAAAATCGTAAGATTGATCATTGATATTTGCTGTGCTAACTCCTTCTAGAAGAGCTGGCGAGTTTGCTGACCATTTTCTAAGGTTAAATCCTCCTGTTGATAACAAATTGATTAAATCTGATTGTAATTGTTTGGCTGATAATAAGTCATGGCTTCCACTGATCAGGTCGTCCATGTAAAATTGCTCTTGTAGAACCTTGGCGGCTGGAGATTGATATTTGTGGCCTTCATCTTCGGCCAATTGTTTTAAAACCATCATGGCGAGAAACGGGGCTGCCTTTGTGCCATAGGTGACAGTAGACAGTTGGTATTCCTGCATGGGTTGAGAAGGCGAGTCTCTCCAGATGATTTTTTGATAGATTTGGTCGTCATTGTGAAGAAGAATTTGCCGGAACATCTTCTCAATGTCGGCTGTGTATGCAAATTGATATTGACGCCATTTGATAATTAGTGATAGGAGGTCTTGTTGAAGGTTGGGACCTCGATACATAACATCATTCAAGCTTTGACCGCTTGAGGTTTTTGATGAGGCGTTAAAAACGACGCGTAGTGCTGTAGTCGACGACTCCGCGCGTAAAACGCAATGATGTGGTAAGTAGACACCGGTAGTAGGTAGCGTGTTGACGTCACGAGGAGACGTCACTCGCATGTGACCCAGTTTGATGTACTCATTGATGAATGATCTGTATTCCTGTTCGATGTTTGGATTATTTGTGAATCTTTTTTCTAGTTGTTTAAATTGTGCTATTGCTCTTGATTTTGACTCTCCTAACTTTTCTGCTGCATCTGATGATAATGGTGCGCTCTGTCTTTACTAACGTTTTTGCGTAGATGCAAATAGAAAATATGCCTCTCAAACGGACACCGACTAAAGTATCCACAGCAGAATCTAGCAAGAAAAGCCTAACTAAAGCGAAAGCTAGTGCTAACAAAAGCGAACCTGAACCAGAAATGGGAGAATCTGATTGTGAATATGAGAACATTTCTCAAAGGGCCCACAAAAGAAAAGCAATTGGGACCCCGCCCGACTCTGGCTCGAATGACTCCGAGATTATGATTANTAGCTCCCTGTCTACGCAACAAGATGCACGTTTCAGGGAGTTACAGGCATCTATGCAAAAACAGAATGAAGAAATTAAGGACAGTTTAAACTTTCTATCTGAAAAATATGATGCTATCTTGGTTCAAATGAAGACTATGGAGAACGAAAGGAAGGAAGATAAACTAACTATTGCTGCACTCGAAGAAAAAGTAGAGCTGTTAGAGAAAAAAACTTGCTCAGCTACAATTGAAATAAGAAATGTGCCATCTATCTTAACTGGACAGAGCAAAATTGAAAAGAAAGAGGATCTGAGTAAATTCATAAACGACCTAGGCAAAGTTGTAAATGTAGAATTAAAGGACATAGACCTCAAAAATGTTTTCAGAGTAAGGAATCAAGAAAACACAAAAAGTACTATTATTGCTGAATTTCAAACGGATCTAATAAAAGAAAGAGTCCTATCTGGTATTAAAAACTTTAACAAGGGGAAGAAAATAGAAGAAAAACTACATACAGGACATATGAAATTTGGTGGTGCAATCAAACCTATATATGTATCTGAAAGCCTAACGAAAAAAACTGCAAAGCTTTATCGGCAAGTTCGTGAATATGCTAAAGCGAACAACTCAGTATGCTGGACTTTCCGTGGAGGTCTACCTCCGCGTTGACGAAGATAGACGTATGCAGATCAAGACTGAACAAGATCTTGCGCTTATTAAAAATACTGCATGACTATTATTAGTCTATTGTAACTCGCTATTGTTTTATAAAATCATTTTTTATATGTATCTAGTTACTTACTTTCAAATCATATTGCAAATAATACACACACATAAACTTCCACAAAATACACACACGGCACACACCACAAACATTCCACACAATGACGTTTCCTTATCTATCTGTTTGTCAAATTGTATACTTAAACTAGATCAATATTTCATAATTATTATAATATACTGAATAGCTCCCATGACAAGGTTAAAACTTGTTATAGAAATGGCTGACTCGTTGCAAACCATTGGTGAGATTGACAGTTTTGAGTTGGCAAGGACAGTAACCTGTGACTGTGCTGAGCTTGAGAGACATATTAGAATTCAGGAAAGTAATTTTACTGTTGTTTCACAGAATATAAGAAGCATTTACTGCAACTTAGATGATTTCTTGCTTAATTTGGGTAATTTCACGTTTGAAACAGATCTTTTAGTTTTAACTGAATGCAGACTCGACCAAAACAAACCAATTCCGCAACTTGGTAACTACTCTGCCTATTATACCACGCGACAGATGAACCAAAATGATGGAGTGGTTGTGTATATTAAAAAATCACTAAAACATAAAGTCAAAGAGATAGCGCTTGTGCGTGCATGCATCCTGTCTTCAAGTAGAGGTATCTAACAACGTCTTACTATGTATATATCGTTCACCCTCAAACTATGACGCGGATAGCTTTATTGATTCTTTGGGTATACACCTGGAAACTATACCTTTACAAAAAAATATTATTATCGCGGGGGATATAAACATAAATATAAGGCAAAGACAGGAGGAACAATCCTATGAACGCAAAAACAGAACAAATTATTTAAATAATCTTTCAGTACACGGTATCCTTCCTGGGCACGTTCTACCTACTAGAGGAGAATCCTGTTTGGATCATTATATGTTAAAAATTTATAAATGTAAACTATCGGCTTTTATAGCTATCCTGGAAACCACGACTACTGATCACTTTGCTGCTTTTCTGTCCCTAACAAAACAGAAACCGATACATACTCCAGTCAAAACTAAAATTGTTGTAGATTACGATAGTGCCCTTAAATATTTACAAAATAAAAACCTCTCGACACTACTTCATTATGAGGACCCAAATGAAATAACAGATTTTCTACTAAATATACTGAAAGATACGTTGAAGGAAAATAGCTCTACAAAATCAATATCAAATAGTAAACGCGTTATTAAACCCTGGATTACGCAGGGGATGCTACGATGCATTCGAAACAGAAATTCNCGAAAAAATGCCTCTTTCGGGGGCCCCCACCACTTAAGCACAACTCCGTCGAAGTCGAAAACTTAGGAGAGTCTTAATGGGCAACCAATGAAGCCATTAAAACAATAAAATCTTTTGTAGGAATTATTTCCGATTTAAAAGCTAATTCTACTGGACTATAAATTAAAACTTCATTTACGACTTCAAGTAAGAGACCAGTATACAGATGCATAGATATTATAATTGACTTCACTCTTGGATCGAAGATTGATTATGGAAATCGGGCGGGCACAACTTTTTCCGTAATTTTCACTATCATAATAGAAAGAGTCTGTTCATACTGTCACAAATTTTGTTTAAGACGTCAATAAATGCTAAGGGACCATATTAATAATTTATGAAAACAAAATAAAAGTAGAATCTCTTCATTTTGAAACTGTCACATAAGATTCTAGTCTTAATTAAAACAAAATCACCTGCAGAATCTTCGCTGAGAAACGAAAAGCGAACGACCGAAAATAAAGTTTGAGCTTTGAAACGTGTTTCATTAACTCTTTTTTCAATATCTAGCTATCTAAGAACTACTATACTTATTAAACTAACAATATAATAGACGCAGGACTAGCAGGAAATTTGGTGATCCAAATCACATATCATATCCAAATCATACACCAAGCGATCACAATATACCAAAACCAGTCGTATTAACTGTAGGACAGCTCTAAAAATCTGGGTTGGGCTAGACTTATTTGCTGCGATTCATATACTTAGGTACCACCCTGGACCTGTTGACTTACTCCATACTTAGACATATTTTGGAATTTGATAGACGCCCTTAAAAATAGTATAGTATACAAAATATCAGAGTATATTGACAACGCGATCACGTGAGCACAGTAGGTAATCGCATAAGCTGGCAATCCCTACAAAGGTATACTAACTGATACAACCAGCTTAACGAACTGCCAATTAAATGGAACTATTATGTAATGGAATCCCAAACTCGTGAACGAACACGTGTTCAAACTGACTGCGTCATAGTTATAGTAAATATATAGTAGCACTACAAAAAAACTTAATCCAACATAGCAAGAGTGGATAGTGTATCTCATATAGCTAAACGGCTTTGTGAGATCAAGGAGGTCGGGTGTAATATAATATTATGTCCTTGTTCTTCTGTCGTATGAGTCATAACAATATTGAAGACAAAACTTAAGACAACGTAACAAAGTATGACATAATTACCCTAAACCCTGGATTACGCAGGGGATGCTACGATGCATTCGAAACAGAAATTANGGGCTTTGAGACATTGCCAATAACATTATTTTGACTACAATTTTTATTGATTTTGGCCTCTAATAAGTCACGTTGCGCGATGGCCAATTTTGTCTCGGTTGATGATGATTTTAATGCCAGTAAAGATACGATTGCCGTGACTCGCTGTGTCATATCCATAACTGTCGACCGATTTTTAACGTCAATTCGCGAACCGAGTGAANCTTAAAACTACATACCAACGATATCGGAATTATTGCAGTAAATTACTCAAAAGTTTAAAAAGAAAATATGAAAGGGACTTGCTTGCTAAATCGGCGAAAAACAACAAAATGCTCTGGAGGAATATAAAAATGATCACAAATTCTGCTAAATCACTAGAACGAAGTACTGACTTACTAAATGCTAAATCAACTCCAATTAATTCGGCGAACTTTGTAAACAATTTTTTTGCAAGCATAGGGAAACAACTTGCCGACCAAATCCAGCCTCAGGCTAGACATGGTGCCTTGGATAACACCTCGTTGTTGTGTAACTCTTTCGTTCTAATGGACACAGATGAGACAGAGGTGAACGGCATACTCATGAATTTAAAATCAAACAGCGCACCTGGCTGGGATGGTATTCCCGTTGGCTTTCTGAAGCTGGCTAGGAATGAAGTTGTTCCTATAATTACTCACCTCGCAAACTTGTGCTTCGCTAAAGGCATCTTTCCAGATGCCTTCAAGCAAGCTATAATTACACCGGTATACAAGAATGGGGATAGAGATGACGTCAACAACTATAGACCCATCTCCGTTTTGCCGGCCTTGTCTAAAATCTTAGAGAAATTGCTTAACAAAAGACTGATTTCATATCTGAACAAATTTAATATCTTATCTCCGTATCAATTTGGATTTAGACAGGGTATGTCTACGGAGGATGCGGTTGGAAGTCTGACGTCACTCATAACACAAAATCTGGACCGAGGAAATAAGTGCCTGGCTGTATTCTTAGACCTAAAAAAAGCCTTTGATACGGTGTCTGTTCCCATTCTTGTACATAAGCTGGAAATGATGGGAATTAGGGGAACCCCACTTGAATTGTTTAAGAGTTATCTGTCAGATAGGAAGCAAAGAGTTAGGCTGGCAAACTTTGTTAGTGCTGATGCGGGCGTGACATACGGTGTTCCCCAGGGGAGTGTGCTAGGCCCTACATTATTCCTGATCTATATAAACGATTTGTGCAATATGAGAACTCCAAATGCTACAATCTTTTCATATGCTGATGACACGTCTATTATTATTTACTGGCAAAATTTGGGATAGTGTTAGGGCTGACGCAGAAAGTGGACTGGCTGTTGTGGCAGCCTGGTTAAGGAATAACCTCTTAACCCTCAACACGAGTAAAACCAATTACATCTGCTTCAGTTTAAACAAATATAAGGTTTAAAGAACTTTATTCTCATAAGAAATTTACATTTCACTTATAAATAAGTTACAAATTAGCCACTGGTACTAGTAGCTGCTAGCCTGCTATGTGTATCTTAAGTTTCTTTTTAAAAATATGTAAATTTTCACAATCCTTCAAGTCGTCAGGCAAACTGTTGAATAGCTGTGCTCCCTCAAACAGTACAGTTTTTGTTCCGTAATTGGTCCTTGGCGTTATTGTTTTGAGCATATACGCAGCCGAAGGATGAATTTAATCTGAAAACTCATGCATGCAATGAATCCACAAATTGGAACAGCTGTGGCTGCGCGTCCATCAGTAAAGTGGAACAAACTAAATATCTGGGTGTAATGATTGACCAACACTTGTCCTGGTACCCCCATTTAGAACAGGTCATGGCTAGAGTTAGGAAGTTGATGTGGATTTTTAGAGTACTGAGACACGTCGTGCCGGTAAAAAAAGAAGTAGACTCGAAAAACTTATTAAATGAAATANTGGTCAGACACGCTAGGATTAACTCATTCCAAAGCTCTTATAAAAGCCTATGACCGAAAATGCTCTAAGCAGATCATAGGACTGAGTAGGATCAAAATGCGCATCTTAGTTCGAGCCTTCACTGCACACTGCAGCTTAAACAAGCACTTGTCCACTATGGGACTGTCCAAATCAAGAACGTGCAGGATGTGCCAAGAGGCAGATGAAACGCCACTACACATTCTCACGGATTGCGGACCTTTGATGCGCAAGTGGAGCTTACACCTGGGCAAATACATCCTAAGCCCACAAGATGTAAAACATATCGCCCCCCAAAAGATACTGCAATTTCTAATGGATGCAGGACTCGGAGGCGAACTATAGGGAAAATCGGCGATCACAATAGATCGGTACCGGTCGCAGTGATACTAGGACTTTATTGAACTAGAATAGCCGCTCAACTCAATAAAAAAATAGTTCTTCTGCGTTTGAAACACAAATTAGTACAGTATAGGAGAGGAATAAATTTCAAATAGTTTTTACAGTATCAGTATCGGCGCGCCGACAGCTGGTCGTCGGCGGCGGCGGCGTGAAAAAAATCGCGGCGGCGGCGGCGCGCCGGCGTGGCGCCCACCTCTAAGCGAGGACGGTGCTGGTATTGCGCAAATGTGCGCAGCGCAAGATCACCAGTCGCACTATATGGCAATGTACGGAGTGTCGAGTGAATCTGTGTATTCTTGGCTGCTTCCGAGACTACCACAAACCATGATTCACTCACCTAACTTTTGCCCATCAGGCTCACCTCCACATGATTTCTCTTGTTTATTTTAAATTACCAAATTTAATAAATTTTGAAAAATAAAAAGGGCCTTCCTTATGTTTTAAATAGCCTTCTGGATAAACATTACACGAGAAAATGGTATTAAGAAATTTAAAAAATTGTTAAAAAATTATTTATTAAAAACTATTTTGTAAACCTAAATTTAAACATCATACCATAACCATATAAAGTTATTGTTATCATTTATGGGAAAATGTATTAAATTCTTTAATAAATTACCACAAACTGTTGTAGAACTACCCATTCATAAATTCAAAGCACATATTAAAAGTACCTTAATGAAAAAGGGCTACTATAAAGTCGATGATTATTTAAAAGATAAAAATGTTTGGGATACGTTACTGCCTAGCTCGCATAAATATTTATAACTTTGTACATTTTAAAGCATGTAAACCTTTGAAAAAGAGGCTGACAATAGTGACTGAGTTTCTTGCGCTGCTTCTTCTCAGCACTGGCCCATTTATTGTCCTGAAGCAGTGGTAGGGTTAATACTGGGACGTGTAAAAGTGCTTTTTTTAAGCCTATTTACAGAAATAAATGAGTTTTAATGAGTTTTTTAATGAGTTTTTTTTATCTACTTATTATGTGACTGAGATCCCACAGTCAAACTGTCCAAACTGTTTTCTGGGACAATAATTGTATAAGATATAAGGTTGTTTGTGATAAATAAATAACAATTGTTACTATTAATATTAAAAAGAAACAATTTATGCCAAATGATGCCAAAGTAAACAAAATATAATCTAATTTTTTCGCCTTTTATTACTGGAAGTGTAACCTTATCATCCCAACTAATATTATAAATGCGAAAGTAACTCTGTCTGTCTGTCTGTTACGCTTTCCCGCTTAAACCTCGCAACCGATTTTGATGAAATTTGGCATAGAGATAGTTTGAGTCCCGGGAAAGAACATAGGATAGTTTTTATCCCGGTTTTTGAAACAGGGACGCGCGCGATAAAGTTTTTCTGTGACAGACAAAATTCCACGCGGGCGAAGCCGCGGGCGGAAAGCTAGTAATAAAATAAAATTGGCAGAAAATCGGGCAAAAAAGTACAATTATGTATTATCAATTTCTTTTTGTATGAAATTGTAAGTTCGAAGTATATTTTCAACTTTATTGATACTTGATGCCTTATTTTATTACCTATCTAAAGCCTGTGCGACAGCAACATAATTACGCGCGCGCGATAAGGATGGGTAGCTTGGGGTCACTGGACAAAATTCTACGTGCTCACGGACCAGGCTATACCAGTATTTCTTTTTCGTAATCACAACTATACTTTTCTTTCTTTAAACGTTTTCACGCGATTTTTTAAGCACCTATAAAGTGATAGATCACAGTCTACTAGCGCGGACAGTCAAGTGGTTAGGAGATTCAATTTTTTTAAGTTATTTTAAAACATTAACTTTTATTTCTAGTATTGTACTAAGTACTTATAAGATAGAGAATATGAATAATAATGACTATAGTGAAATAAGACACGTTTCATTGTTTCATAACCTAACTATTTTCTCATTTGAATCAATCCGATTGGAACGACTGGCAAAAACTTATAACTGTGAATGTCACTCTTACTTTTTCCAATAACTTTCACTGTTTATTTAATTACACTAATCCTTAGTAATTAATAACATTTATTAACAAACAATAAAACACTTTAACTCCAGTTATAGTTTGGATTTGAGTGAGGTTATAATAACATCATGAAATCATGAAAAACATAGTAAATACACACATTTTAGGAACACATAATTATCATAATCAATTTAGATCAAACCATTATTATCATTATGAAAACAACAGATAAGAAGTCCACGCAAAATCAAGTAAATATACCAAATAAGAAAGAATCTTCCTTCATGGTTGGCAACTTTTGAACAACTGTTTGCGGCGACTCACCGACGAATTACATTAATATAGGGCACCTTGTGGCTAAAATTAAGCGATTGTGTCACACAAACATAATAATATTCCAAGAAACAATAATTATGTAACAATCTCAGCATGGTTCCAAAATTTTTAAGATAAATCACAAAATGTCGTACCGTTGAGAGTAGTGAAGATGGACTCCGTTAACGAATACTCCGGCATTTCCGGCATGCTTATATTGTTTTTATTAACAAGAAAACATTAACAAAAACCAATTTTTAAGTCGCGAAAACAAGTAAATCCACGAAAAAACTGACACAAATTCTGACGTTTTATCACAATGACTGTGACCAGGGTACGGAAACTTCCATACTATAGATGACCCACGCTGAACTGTCCCGCCAAACTCAATGACAGGGGGGCGCTACCATCGTTCAACTTTCTGGTTTCCAACATGGCAAATAACGGAACCAGCGATTCGGTATTGACGGTGGCGCCCCGCTGTCAATGTCATCGATAGGACAGTTCAGTGCGTTTTGTCTATACGATCAAACTTGCTTCCAAACAGCGACTTCAGTCGATAAATTCCAATACTTTTTTTTTTCTATCAGTGCAAAAAATTAATTTTGAAATGGCTTGAAAACTTAAGTTATGAAGAGACGGAATTCGTCATTGCAAATACATTATAAATCGTCATACACATTGCACATCATACAAACACACATATACCCATTACACACTCAAATTCATACTTACATCCTTCACGCACACACGCACATATACACACATATACACACACCCACACACACAAATAAACATACACATACGTACATACATACACACACTTCTATACAAAATACCTACCTACATTATATTTGTCTAGGGAAGAGCGGTATCACCTAACACAGGCGTACACCTTATGCCTAAAGGGTGATTCCATTGTCAAAGATTTTGTAAAAGGTTTATATTGAAATAAAAATTATTATTATATTATTATTATTATTATAATTGCGAGTGTGTATCATATTTATTCCTTTCGGACATCAAAGATAATTCAGGCCAAGTCCCACAGTTCTAACGAAGCTAACTTCGTTTGAACTGTGAGACCATACAAGTTGATTATTAATAACTTTCTGTGCCCTCCCTAATTTATCGTAAACTCTAGGAACTCCAGGTTAATAACGTAAGGCTCGAATTTCAAAACGACACTCATAACTTGATTCAAACTCAGAAATAGACCCAACACTGTAATTGGTCTAATTTTGATATTCTATCTGTTTTCTATCAAAATGAAAGTCAGTCTGTCTTTTGGCGTACATAAAATCCTTGCTAAGCCTAATCTAAGATGGCCGATGATGGATGACGTCATCAGAGGAAAGATTCAAAGACATCGGTGCCAGAACAAAAACAAGCCATGTCCAGTATTCTGAAATGAAGCTGTTCCATAGTAAGAAAGAAAATATAATACCTATCTTTTGGTAGGAAGATTTTCAATAAAAAGCCTATTAAATAAAGTAAACTAGCAATTTGAATTAACGAAGGCGACCCGGCACCGATCCCGGAGATTATAATTATGCTTGTGTAATCAAAAGGGAAACTACATCAAGGTGAGCAAACATTGGGTCGTGTCAAATCCTCTGTGGTCAGGAGACGTGACGGCAAAAACAAATTAATGATGATGGACTATGGGAATATTCAGTTAATGACCTCAATCACGATATTATATCCAAACTAACATCGACATTTACTTCGCAACCTCAAACTTTCTCACTGAGGTGAAAACTCACAAAATTGACACCCTAAACTTTCTGTGAGCCACATCAACAATATCTTACATAGCTCGCGTGGATGCACAAGATGACACACGAACCAATCACAGGGCTCTATTCAACGCTGTGTGTTCGATTTGCTGCTTCACTTAAGCAAGTATCGTTTGTGAATACGGGCGTAAGTATATCCATGAGAAAAATTCTGAAAATAGTCCAATGACAGACGGAGATGGACACCCACGTGAGTGATCGTACGTATATTGTTTTCCAAAAGTTCCTACGTTCCTGAAAACTGGCCATTCTACTTTAGACATCATATAAAAAGTTAATGCCAGTTAACCGGGGTCGTTATAATATCGCAGAGTGGATTTCAGTTGTAGTTCACGTAAGAGCATCGTTCAAACGTACTTCAAAACTTTTATTTTACTCGTTTTATTAGTTCTCGTTAGAAGTGTTTTGTGAGATACACGTGTCGTCTGTTAGCTGGATCTTTATGAGAACGTTAAAGGTTAAGATGCACTTGTATTTTTTTTCTAACATATATGTATACGTCCTTTGTAATTGTTTTTATTGCTTGCGACCGTTCAACTTAATTATCTAAGTCACTATTTGATAAAGTTATATTAGAGGAGGGTGTTCTACGAGTATGAGGAACGCACAAAAAATTGATTTTATTTACATCGCTCGGGTGTCGTGTCGGCTTTTAAGTTTTTATGAAGATGCACGCAAAAATTATCTTCTAACATTATAATTTCAATAAAGCATAACTCTATATCTTCAGCAAACGCAGTCATTAAATAACAATAAATTAGCGAAGACAACTGAAGGTTCCTTTAATTCGTAGTTAAACACAAAACTTACGTGAATAACACGAAAATTGTTTACAAACACAAGTAATTTCATTAAGTAAACAGTTAGACACTAACTTCGTAGGTACACTAAGTTTACAAAGTATTCTGTAACTAGTTAGCATACCTTGAGTTAAATTATGCATGTAGCGAATAACGTTGGCTCACTATTGACTTGACTTACCATTTATACGCTACAAATATTGAACTATATTTCATTTTAGATTAGTTTGTTCACATAAAGAACTGATTTTAACTGCTGTTAATGATTCATTTAGGCTGAGTTGCACCATCAAATTTTGACCGTAACTATAACGATAACCGGCGTATTTTGTATGGAGTTTGACAGATTTTTGACGTTTGTTACAGTCAAAGTAAGATGGTGCAACCCAGCTTATAAACATTTTATTTTTACCCGTTTACAAACTACTCATCAGTAACATCCATTATCATAGTCCAGGAACTCCAGGTAGGTAATTAGCTATAATAACGTTAATTATTCATGTTTCCAGAAACTTTCATACAAATAAACAGAAAGGAGTATTTCTTTATAAGACCACGAAAGCAATCATAACCTAGCTTTTATTATTCTCTAGTCCATTTACGGAAAGTATTCATGTAAATATTAATAAATTATGAAAAATATTTCTTTTACCAATCTTGGTAATTGATATAAATATTCACAGAAAAAATATAAATCAGTGTTCGGTGAAGTGAACACGTCCCTTGTGCCTTCCGACGATGTGTTGAAAAGGGTAACCTAATATCTTTGTGTTTTCCTTGAAGCTTTGGTTACTGTGCACATACTCGTACATAAATTGAAGGCAAAGTGTAACTTCAAAGAGAAAAACATAGCACTACATAGGGGAAAACTGCTTTCTCATATTTGTGCTTATAAATAGTTTATTTATGAATCTAATTGTGTGTATTATTTTGAATTATTTTCTTCCGTTTTTAAAACAACGCCAATAATTTTTATCCAGTTTAACGCTAACGAGCAGAGTATGCCTTGACAATAAGCTTTTAGGAACCAATTTATATGGCACTAAAGATTAAATAAATAAATATTATGGTGATTATAAGTGTCTAAATAAAAGATGGTTGATAATAAATAAATATCTCCTAGAGTGATGATTCATGATCTTAATTGAGATCACCTGAGTGAGTTAATGGTTGATACTGTATCATATATTTAGATTGTCTTTTGTCATACTCTATTCAAGGAATTTAAACCATTTCAGTCAGCCCTTAGCATTGCCTCTGCTACATAATGTAAGGAATCCTTGTTACCCTGTTAAATATTTTAAATTGTTCAACATGGGCACAAAGCGAGTTGACATTTTTCGTTTTCGTTAACGAAACAACGTCTATAGTTTAAGCGTGAGCTTTTTGTCACAAATTGACTACTACGAAGAATAAAACAAGTACTAGGCACTCTAGCTTTGCTACAAATGAAGATATTAAAGCAAAAATTTAAAAGATAAAATAAAAAATAAATTGCTGTCTCGACAATTTCACAAGTTTGACAATATTTTGAAAGAGGCATTTACAAACTTTCTATTTATGTGGAGATTTGGATAGAGAAGAAATACCTATTGTATTATATTAATAAGTCAACATCATTTTTCGTCATAAGACAATGCCTCTTTAACCGACTTCTTGTCGTAACAATATCGAATGGCTCCAGGAAGCAGCTTCAAGACTTTTATTTGTCAAACGCCACAAAAGTGTCGTAAAGTTCTTGTATTTTTATTTTTTTTTTTTTATGTGATAGGAGGCAAACGAGCAGACGGATCACCTGATGGTAAGTGATTACCGTCGCCCATAGACACCCGCAGACCCAGGGGCGTTACAGGTGCGTTGCCGGCCTTTAAGATAAAGATATTACCGTTATTGCTAACGTTATAGCAATAACTTCCTAGGGACCCATTAAAGCACGTATTACACTACTTAACTATTTATTATTACGACTGCTCCTACTCGTAGCTTGAACCAGGAAAAGTTACTGATATTTTTATACGGCACTAGCTGTTCAAGCGTCCATTTCACACATACGAACTTCTTAACTTTCTTTATTTGCATGGACTATTAAAAATAGTTCTTATAAATGGTCAAATATTTTGCTCTTAAGGAGCCTCTACCTACATGTTGCGGGGCCTCCTAACACAAACAGCCACTTGCAACACTATGTTAACTTCAAAGATACTGAATAAATGTTTTTTCGTTTTTTTTCATTTTCATGTCTCATAATCTTTTTACCAGCGCTTCGAGACCAACCTTTGGCAAGTATTGAGAAGAAGCGCCGCAACAAACTCAGTCACCACAGATCACACAGGTCAATGAGAGTAAGAGCCTACAATATTTTTAGAATTGTAATTTTTCATTCCTTGTTTACCCGATTAGCATGGGATCAACTCCACTTGGTCGGTATAAATTAAGGTCACGGTCAATTCCACTGGCGTATTAATGACTCTGTCATTAAACTGGGTTGTTTTGACGATGTCAATAAAGTGTCAAACATAACACAGTAATATTATTAAAGTCGCATTAATCTATATAAGTCTAGCACTTAACTTAGTGGCTGAAGTATGGGAGCACGGGAGGGGTGATTTGACATATTATGACGTGACAGGGCATACAAATCTGAAGTCTCGCTGACGTTCGACCGTCACAAAATCACCCTCCCGTGCCGCTCCCATGCCTCAAGCTGACTAAGACAGACTGACTAGACCTTTAGTTAAAAGACCACCCACAAAAAGGGTAACTTTACACACTGACAAAAGTCAACGCACCTCACTGCTAATCAACGCTAAATTTTGTCAGTTTGTGTGTGGTTTGTGCGTGCGCGCCGCATACGTATTGGCGCGCGCTCAGATACAAACCGCGCTCGGGCGTTTCTATGAAGATGACCTACTCATTTGTATTTACTCTGCTTTAAATGACACTATCTTTTAGCTCAAAGGCTATTCATAAATGTTAACTATCAAATTAGCGTCTTTCATTTTGATTACTTAATTACTTAACAACCGTCAAACCTTTTGCCTTTTAATCTAAAGCTTCGGTAATTGACATGAACGTAGGTGTCGTTAGCATTTTAACTAAATTACATCGGCCTTGATTTCGTTAGGAAATTGTCTCGCCGCTTTCATAAAGGCTTTGACTTCTGCGAACTTAAAAACTGCGCAGAATATTATCGGGTGTGGGCGTGACGTTTGTAGTTGATACAAATATAAAAAGTAAAACAACGTTACTAGGAAATCTGTATGATAAAGCTTAGTTTAATAGAATATTATGACTGAATAAATTGAAACGAAATGGATTCCAGGGATAACTTATAAATTAAATTAACTTAAAAATACCTAAATAAATAAAATCAAAAGTTTTAGATATTAGATACGGGTGCAGTGATAGTAAATAGTTACGAGTACGAGCACAGATTGAGGGTTTTGATCAGTTGAACTTGAATATTAAAGTCATGTCAGAATCAATGACCAAAACGAGTTTTAACGTGTAATTTTGTAATATTGGCCTTATACTAATTTACTCTACTATCTGTTTCTATAAGACTGTCATTCTGCTAAGTTCTTTACATCTCTGTCCCTCTCCGTCGATCTTTTCCAAAACCTATTTCATATTCCCTGACACTGAACTCCAAAACAATATGGCCGCTGATTGGCCACGTGTTCAAAACGGTCACGTGACAGTAATGAAGCCAATTAGAACCCGTTGAAGTAATTTAAAAGTAACGTTTCGACGAAGAACTAATAACAGCGTGATAACTTGTTCCAGGGATAAGCTGTGACGCAGTTCAAGGCAAAGGATAATTGTGTTTATTGCCTAAGTAATAAGTGTCATAATTACTTTATGCGAACCTTCTACTTAAATGCATGAATAATCTTATTATCCTGCTTTCGCCTCCGAGATTTNAGTAAAGATACGATTGCAGTGACTCGCTGTGTCATATCCATAACTGTCGATCGATTTTTAACGTCAATTCGCGAACCGAGCGAATTAATGACGACATTTATTTTTGTAAGATACGACGCGGCTTCATTTACTAAGTCGTACTGTGTTTGATCCGGTGCCGTCGAATTATCGTCTAAACCGGGCGAATCCGATAGTTGTACGCGTTTACAAGACGATGGCGACACATTTGTTGGAGATAATGCTTCGCTACGTGTCCTTTTTCCTACACTAGGCGGAGAACGTTGCGTTAAATTGCTACGGAGAAACACTTCGTTAGCGACGTCGACGCACTATGGAGCGAAATTGCGATTTATGGACATAGCGATTTTTTTCACAATTTCTATTTGAAAAAAATACCTATCGATAGGTTACGTTATTCTGATGAATAAATGCTGCACAAGTTTTTCTCTAAAACCAATAGTTGGACTGGAAAAAAATATTTTCCATTTTCGTTGTATGGAATGAAACATAAAGTGATCGATTTCGACTAAGCCTTANTAATGAGACCGCTCGGACACCGAGCCCACAGCGTGGTAGGGGTGGGGTTGCCCGCTCTTTTGTTTTTTACTACTACTACGCTGAATATTGTGTGCGGATTGGGTTGTCGTACAGGGGTACTACATGGTAAAATAAATCTCTTCGGCGAAAACAGGATAATTTAGATCGAACTTCACTTGGTAAGTTCGTTTGATCATTCAATTGAGAAACAAAAACTTGTTACGTTTCAAAGAAGAATAATTCACATACAGGTACTCTTTTTATGGATTGAGAAAGTTCTTCATCATCAGCAGGTCACTTAGTCTCCACTCTTTCTAATTTATTAGAGGCTAATGGAGGATTTAGTCTGAACTCCTCACGTTTGCCAGACGTGTTGGAAAGGCCTGTTGTTCGCATAATTGTATTTGTCCTTTCGCATTTTACGACATTCACGTCAAGAGTGGTCCTTCAGTAAAAATTTTGTGCAATTAAAATTAAGTTTTTTTTTTATGCTGGACAAAGCAGACTGTATTTGACCGCAATCGCACCTTTTTTCGAAATTATCACTGTCACGGATTTCTTGTTGCCAAATCCCATGATAGTGATAATTTATAAGTTTAGAAATTCATATTTGCCGAGGTGAATTAATTAGGGACATCCGAAATTTGTCTATTCTGAAACTATTAAGCACCCCGTCCATTTATTTAGGCCCGTTTGCATACATTAAAGTTAGAACTAAAACAATTCAAACACTCGAGACTCGAGAGACACAGTAGTTTGAAACTGTTTAATAAAATAAATCATTTAATTTAGTTGGTGGGTAGGTAACAACTTTTTATGACAATTTCATCGTAAAAATTTGGAATTCTAAAATATTCAATTTAGTTACGATCTTCAAAAGCTAAGTACTTACCTAGTACTGATACCGCTTTTTAAATAAAAAGAAAAGTTAAGTTAGATACATACTCGTAAATTACGATGATCAGCTTACTCGTAGCATATAACGATGGATTAGTCGTTACGTACGACATAGTCATAGTACATCAACACCACAATCAACACTTTCATTCGATGTCAAAACTATCATTAAAAAATATAAAATTCTATTTGTGCCTCAAAAACATCTTTATGCTTACGAGCATAAGTAAGGAATCACCCCCTTGTGTTTTGTTCCGAGCGATCTCAAGAACTGAATGACTATGTATGTATCTGTGGTATCAATTTAAAGTTCATATTACCTTTATAATGGTACCATTTTTATTTGTCTTCTGTTAGCCATTTACTTTTTATGGTCGCTCGAAACGAATAGGGCGATTCCATATTTTTGCTCGCGAGTGTAGTTTATTCAAAAGCTCCTAATATCAAACAAAGGTTAGTAAACATGCCTTCCATCACCCGAAGCCCCTTGGAACATTACCCGTATCTTTTCAATCTGCGAGAATGTGACTATCAAATCTCGGGGAGTGATTGTCGCTGACGTCACGATATTGTAATACAGCGCAAACATGCCCTGGATGGCAACGCAAATATTTTGAGAACGGTGACGTGCCTACCCCTTGTTCCTATTTTTATGGAGTAGGGGTGATTGTTCTATAAATACTGAGTATAGCATTTTTTTTTCTTTCTTTTTTCAGCCAAATGACGTCCACTGCTGGACAAAGGCCTCCCCCAAGGTTTTCCACAATGAACGGTCCTGCGCTGCCCGCATCCAGGCTCTTCCCGCAACCTTTACCAGATCGTCCACGGTCCACCTAGTAGGAGGCCTGCCCACGCTGGAAGAGTATAGCATATACATACATATTATAATACATATGTACTAGATATGTGAGTTATTTAAAATATTCTTATTTTATGAAGATAATGACTAAAATTATTTTGAGGACGGTGACGTGTCTACCTCTTGTTCCTATTTTTGTTTGTTCAATAAATGAAAGTATTAATTGCTTTTCTGAATATTTATGGAAACTAATGGAAACTAAAAACCTAAGAACATTTTCTTTAAATTATTGTTATAGTATTGTAATCTTAGTCAACTTTTTATACTTATTAAACGACAGAGTACGTATGTATGTACTCGTATGTATAATTAAATGGCATAAATAGACGATGAAGAATCTAAAGTTAGATTTACAATAAATTTTAACAAATATAAGTTAATAGCTTTTAAATAAATATACCTAATTTGTTCAAATTAATTAAAACTGAGACTTTTTGTTATGCTTTTTTTAAGAAAAAGTTTTAATTATCAATCACTAAAAAAAAGATAAAAGTCTGTATTTCACTCACTATTAGACATACCTGTCTACGTTTTAAATAGTTTCTTAATTGATTAACTTTCTTGATTGACTAATGAATATAAATAACAGACAAAGGCATTTTAATCCTAACCAAATTAATTGCCTAAAGTAAAAATAAATAGTTTTTCTCATTTACTTTTTGTTGGTATAATAAAAGCAGATCTAACAAAAAAGTTAATTGGAATGCCTGTCCCAAAACGCTGATTTGCATATTCGCCCCCAAAATACGGCTCTTATAATTTTAAATAGGAATTATCATTTTATAACAAGAGAGAAAGAAAATTATAACGTACCACCAGCCACTGTTTTAGAGTTATGGTATTAAGTAGTTCTCATTACTTGTTTCATCAATATCAATTGTTATTATGCAAAATCATAAGCAATCGAATCGAAAATCGTACCTAGGTACAAACCTAACAAACAAGACTTAAGTAAATAATAACTTTAACTTTCTTTTGAGTTTCATGCACACTGTACAAACTGTACATACGACCATTTTTTGAAACTACACTTCTTGTAGTTTAAATACAAAATTGTAATATTTATTTTAACGCTACTTTAATGCTAGATGTGTTGTTTGAAGTCCACTATAATCCTACCACAATTAGTAGTAAGGGAATATGAGCATTCAGCGTAAAATCCACATTATTGCCTTACGTGACACATTTTCCTAGAAATTAATGGACACCATCATTAAAACCTTGTATGCTTCTCACGTTTATTAACACCCTTAACAAATGACGTAAACTGAAATAAAGTGTCTGAAATGTTTATGAAGGACTATTTTACCTTCAATTATTTAGCTCTACAATTAAAACAATTAGTAATTTAATGAAGAATAATTAACTGGACATTTTCAGGGTGTTAAAGTAAACGAATAATCTATTTTTGTTCAAAACTGGCTAATAACCCCGAAAATCTTTCCAAGAATTTTCTTTTGAAGCCGAAGCTTAACCCTCACCTACACTGAATGTAAAAATATAAATTTCCTCAAACTCATTCCCAGATTACAATTTGTTAAAACATTATCAAGGCGTTATCTCCCCGGTTGATTCTAATTTAGTTTCGTACCTGCTAAACGAATCGCTTTAAAAACAATCAATCACTGTCGTAGTAAGCCAGAATTCATTGAATAGATTTAAAAAATAGGGGCAATACGAATAATCTTTATAAAGCGCTTTTTAATTACATTTTCATAATTGCAATTCAAACGAACTATGTTAAATATTGTGGCGTGTCTGAATACCTATTGTCTGTGAATTTATTTGATTTAGGTAGGTACTTTTTGATTGATTACTATGTGAAAGGCTTTGAATTGCTAAAAGCATTTTTAATTTCACTAAAGGCAACAACTTTAAAGATCCAAAGGGATTTGTGTGTTTTTATTTAGTCTACGTCTGAGTTTCAGTTTGTTTGACCTGTCTTTATGTTATTTGACAAGTATCAGCTGCTTCAAAGCCAGCTTAGCTACTAAGGTAAATGTAGTAGTAAGACATTGTATGCAGTAAAGACAATCTCGTATGTTCTCTTTTTGTTAAATACACCAAACTACCATTCTTTTGGTAATTTTATCGATATTAAAAATCTTTTGTGTCATTTCAAAAATCTTAAACAGACGTTAAACACGTGTTTAAATTGAGTGTTTAACGTCCGTTTAACTTTTTGTAATAAGCATCTATACCTTTAACCTACCAGTATCAGCTCTAATAGGCTATCCATAAGTATATTTGCCCATATTAACTTCATCCTATCAATGTCAAGCTCCACAAACAAGTTGTTTGCTTTAATTACGGATGGAAAGCATTTCCATGAAAGCCAGCCTGATGACATGCCCCTCGAATAACACGGATTAACGGCTTACAGAGCTTTTTTGAAAACACGTTAGGGGATTAAAAAGATTTATATTTATACGGCCAGTATTGTTATGTAAATAATATATTTTAAAAGGCATAAAACCTTTTACCATAACAATTAACCTTACCTAATACATCAGATCCACAGCTCCCATTTGTAGAGTACGAATTATTAAGTGAAAAATAGACTTGTTTTCGAAATTCATTTATCACTATAGTCCGAAAGGTATCGAACTAGAGACTCGAATAGAGTCTAGCACTGACACCATGGACTTTTATCTCCTCTATTTTAAGTTGGCAGTAAATATAATAGTCCTACTTTTGGCGCAGTCGGTTAAAAATAGAGTACATTTTAAAATTCTAAGTACATTGTATACGAATACAGGGATGAAAATCGATTTCTACTATTTTCAAGTTTGTAGGGGATAGTTCCCTTACACTTGGTGTTTGCTAAGTTGTCTAAGCTAGAGAAGATGTTTAAACTTAACATAAAGGTTATTTATGAAACAAAGTTCAACATGTAGTGTACTATATTAGAAACTCTAGATGAGAATGGATACTGCGTTAAAAGTTCGTAACGTTACTTAAGAGTTGAAATAGCTACAAACTATTTCAGCCATAGCTGAAAAAGATAAAAATATGGCATATACATAAAAAGCTTTTTTGTATTTTATTTTTCGTAAAACACAAAAGTAATTATTTAAGATAGGATATAAACAAGTTTCTATTCAGAACTTAGGTTCTTTCAAAACCTAAAACTTACATATCACACATAGCTAATACCCAGACCAATGTAAATTGGTACCAAATGATATGTTCATGTAGCCGGAAGGCGCTGGATGCAGGCCGCCACCAACCGGCCATTGTGGAAATCATTGGGGGAAGCCTATGTTCAGCAGTGGACGTCCTATGGCTGAAATGATGATGATGATATATTCACGATTGTACTGTGCAAGGATCGAACCCATGAATAATATCGTCTACCATCGAAACCGAATTCTCGATCACTGCGCATTTGAGATCAAACATCGTCGATTGTCAACATTTGCAATTCATATTACTTAATCCATTAGATTAAATTTTAATTAGATGCAAGCTTATTACTCAGATGTCTTTCTTTATGACATGAAATGACACGTTCAGTCAAGGTGCCCTTAACTCTACGTTTAACGCCCCCAAGTTCAAAATGAACGACTTGTGCGAATTTATCTGTCGAAGTTAATGATCGGTAAAAAAACGGCAAATTGGTTGGATAATATAATAATTTCGCGAGTTTTTCTGCCAATTTTTCATTTTCAACGCGGGTTCATTAAACTGTTAGGTAAGTGTTACTTAACAGTTTTATGAAGGTCCTTGACTCATAACAAAGAAACGTCGTAAAGTTACGATAATTTTGTAACAACCCATTATTTTCTATATTTAACAATTTTAATGTACAAGGTCACGAAGCTCTCTACAAATAAAGCTGAAATTTTGCGTATACGTTTATTTTGTAAAGTAAGCATCTGCTTAAAAAGATATTCATAAATCCATCGTCTTAGGGATAAAGGCACGTACATTTATTTTGTATATGCCTCCTCTGTGATAAAGAAGAGTTCTACTTTGTAAGAAAAATCCTTATTTAAAAAGCTACAATTGGCCCGATCATATTTTATTAAAAAACTACTTCAAGCGCGCAAAAATTCACGGGTACCTAACTAACCTATAGCTAGTTTTGTAATAACATGGATGGGTAGGTTATAAACGTCACTCAATGATGATCAAAGGTCTTAGTACCCTAAGAAAGGACAAATTGATAGCCTTAGAAAAGATACTTTTTTGGTTCAATGGTCGCAAAATCTTGTAGGCTATTCTCATAAAGAAACTTACAACTTGTTTCTTCCTTGCGGTGCAGAAAATCGTCGCTCAAAGTGCTAGCGCCAGCTAGCAGTGAGCGGTGTAACCACTTCCTAAACGAATGTGGTCTTGTTATACTTTTCACATTGAAAATTACAATTAATAACGCGAAAACTGTTTTCGCTCTAGTGTCTTTCGCGCTCATGTCTTTTCGCGCAAACGTCCGTTCGCGCTCACGTCTTTTCGCGCAAGTGTCCTTGCGCGCAAATGTCTTTCGCGCTAGTTTCTTTCGCGCAAATGTCTTTCGCGCTCATGTCTTTTCGCGCTAACGTCCGTTCGCGCTAGTGTCTTTTCGCGCAAGTGTCCATGCGCGCAAATGGCTTTTCGCGCTAGTGTCTTCGCGCTAATGTCTTTCGCGCTAGTGTCTTTCGCGCAAGTGTTCCGATACGGTTTAGTTTAGCTGACTGATGTCTCATCAAATCCATCAGCATCAAATCAGCTTAAGCATTCTTTATACTAAGTTTCTTCTTTATATTTTCCTCGCATTGGCAATTTGCGATTAATAAAAGAATCGAATTCCGTCACCAAATAACACAAGAAGAATCCAATAGAGATCATTCCCGAGTCGCTTCAGCGATATTTAGTTACGGACTGAAAGCCTTTTGATATGTGCCAACAAAAAGACTTACATTCCGACTTATAACGTAACAAACTTGTCCTTTCCTTTGCCTTCATAAAATGATATTTCGACCCATTCTGTACCTCTAGCATGAACAACTTTCGTCTTCGAATCGTTTGCGTATTCGACAAAATTCGATACTCAATCTTCGAATTAAACGATAACGTGACAATTTTGATTCTCAAAATAAGTTTCTTCCAACCATTTCTCATACTAAGTTCACTTTAGGACACGTCCCCAAAGGCGCTGTTGTAGTTTTCGTACTAAATATTTTGATGGCGATTCGAATACGCAAACAATTTGAACTCGAAAGTTTCATCAAAAATATTTATTCAGTTTAGACCACAAGTGGCACTTATGAACGTCACGTTTTTCGTGCTAGCCGTACTGTACCTTATTACGATACTCGATGGGATACGTACTTAATGATAGGCATTTTCAATGCGCACATTTCCCCGACAGATTTTCTTTCTAGTTTATTGTCTACATTCGTCTTGTATCTTTTATTGCTATCACAATAAACTTCATATTCGACCCACTTGGCTGAACACTGTTATGGCTGAGCAGCCAAATAGTTAATGACTCTTCACGCAAATTCCTTCCTTAAGCTGCAGGGACAAGAGTTCAAAACTTTATGTATCAAGGTAACCATGCCTACTTTGGTTCTACCGAAGAGGTTTGCGGAAGTAAATCTCGCCCTTATACAATGTTCTTAGGGATAACTTTGGTGTAACAAATAATATGAGCGTGGGACTGGGCGTACTGAAATAAGATTTTAATATACCAGAATATTTTCCCGGGTCGTGGCCTAGCCTATTTTCTGAGATGGTGTCAATTTGTCTAATAAATTATTTAAAAATCCATTACTGCTATCTTAATGTAGGACTAAGGACTCTACACACTAACCCCGCTGACAGCCCGTCGGCTTGGTGTCGGCGGCTTTATTTCAAAGGAATCATGTCAACAACTTGTTTTTTCTATGAATTTTGATGAAAATCGACAACTCATGTTTTTAAACTTTACCCATAAAGAATACAAATTCTCATCACACGTCTTTTAGGAGTTCTACCTCCAATTCAATCAACGCGACAAAACACAACACACATACAACTTTATATGAGCAGATATATCTGATGATATTAGTATCAATATGCAGACTCTGGCACGGTAATCCGGCATATTTACGAGGGTCCAGTGACGGTAGACTACGGAGCTTTATGTCAGCGATTTGGATGGTCACTATTTTGCTGGGTTTACGACACAAAGGAGGCGGCGGTAACAAGTGCCTATATGAATACAAATAATGTGCGGGTACAATGCTGGTACAGAGTTATGATCCGGTTTGTGACTTTTTAGGATCATTTGGGCCATGGTCAGTATCTTATTTAAGAAAATGTGCCTCAAATATATCGTTAGAGAGCTGCTGATAGTCATCAACCATTTTGTACTATCAAATTCAATATACATACTTCAATGAAGGTCAAAACTATGTAGTCGTCGGGAACACGAGCGAACAGAAACCAAACTAAGTACAAGTTTACATTTCATTCCGCTTGTCTTGTGGCTTGACCATGGCCACAGTGGAACCCAAACAACATCTAATGGGCATACCCGCACGTGTTTCCTCAACTTGTTGACCTACTACAGTAACCTTGAAGACCACTAAGCAACTGTTATACCACCTTGAGCAGCGAAAGAGTCAGGACAACTTGCAAACTTCTTTAATAACATTATGACACCACGTGCCGCGCCGAAGTTATAAACGAAAAACTCTTTCAACTGTTTTATTAAACTCTAAAAATAGCCATCTTGCTACACACAAAATGAGTTTTCGGTCGGTTCTCTGTCATACTAATTTGGAAACTTTCATCTAATTTTACGTTATTTAGTACTCTTAGTAAAATTTTGGTCACACCTTTTGTACATAAATATAAATTACCCAGTCAGCATCTCACTGTACTGTAAGTTTTTTAACTACGAAATACTACGACCACGGGAACCCGATGCCTATAAATCTTGAATCATTCCAAATCAATCTCACTAGATGGCGACATAAGTATCGAATTTCTGAAGACGTTTGTAAAAAGTCACTAATGGTCAGTAAACTGTAATGAAAAAATGTTTTACACATTAATTTGTTCATTTAAACACAGTGAATGATTCAAATAAACAATATTTCTTCATATAATAAAATTTTATCTTTAGTAAAAACTGAAGTCTTAAACAATCGTTTTTGCAGCGCTGTAGAAGTAGCATTTAGTTACAAATGATGTAATAGATGGCGCTCATCGCTGCTGTTTTATTTCGTCACTTATAAAAATACTAAAATAGGTTTGGTTTTGCTACAAATTATTATTTTTATTAATTGTCATATTTCTTGTAAAATGCAAAAAAAAACATCTACATTCAAATAAAAATGAAAGAAACACAAATTAGCATTACAAAAGTTTGGCTATAATTTGTCTAACATTGTGGCGCCTAAAATCGACAATTTTGTTTTTTTTTTTTAAGATTATTAGCAATTTGTATTCCAAATATTACTAATAGTCCCATTAGCCCCTCGTGTTAAACTAAATGAGCTTGTGTTACGAGTGGGCTCACCACAATAGTCGAGCGGCGGTGGGATTCGAACCCGCGTTCCCCGGATCTCGAGTCGGCCACTCCGACCCCTTCACCGTTCGGCTATCGTGGCTATAAAAAGTTCGATTGTTTTCCTTCCAATTATGATAACCTACCTGTAGCGGGATACGAACCCACGGTTGCTGAATATTGAGCGTCGGCTGTGATCATTGTGCTACTTGGACATTATTATACCGTGTCGAAATTTTCAATAGCGTCTCTAATCTGTTTTTTGCTTAGTTACATTCCTTCATAAACAAAGCAGTAAACTTATTGGCTTTAGCGCCATCTTTTGACATAGCACGCCAAATAAATACTCCGCTCAAGTTGCTAGAATAGAAAGCATTAGCGGGTCGCAAACCGCGGGACGGTCAAGTCCGCTGCGGCACACTAGCGCGATCTGTTATCACCACTAGGAAACCAAACGGGCCGGAGCAGTTTCAAGACTTAGGTCGGCCACATTTCGAGTATGGGATGATGCATCTGTACTAGTATTATATTATCTGTGCTACGACGTATGCTACGACGACTACGAAGCAGTGTGCTACGACGACCACGAAGCAGTGTGCTACGACGACCACGAAGCAGTGTGCTACGACGACTACGAAGCAGTGAGCTACGACGACTACGAAACAGATTTTTTCTTCCGTACTCTCACAATACGAGTTTGAAATAACAATTTATGTAAAAAGAGTGGAATTTACAAATTGAAACATTATGGTAATTTTTCGGATCCACTAGGCTAAA
Source organism: Ostrinia furnacalis (assembly GCF_004193835.3). Lineage (NCBI taxonomy): Eukaryota > Metazoa > Arthropoda > Insecta > Lepidoptera > Crambidae > Ostrinia > Ostrinia furnacalis. The sequence goes on along the minus strand of NW_021135625.1, from coordinate 3,662 downwards.
TATTATTTATATCTTTGGCGACCGGATTGCAGGAAGAAGTTTTGTTGTTTATTCACGTGCTTCTGTGAAATCTTATCAAAACAGGAAACTAGAATGTTCTTTGTAAAGAAATCAGTGCAAACAATAAAAATACAAGTGTAGTCAAATACGCATAAAAGAAACAACAATGTTCAAATTGAGGAAAATATTGCCGATTTTGTAATGGATGGTTTTTTTTATTTTCATCCATCAGGAATAATGATGTGTATTATTTCACGTGGAAGCTGGTTTTGTATTTCTAAGGCTGTGGTTAGAACGACGACCCTGGGGTAAACGACCTGCTAAAACAAAAGACTTCTCAATAGGCTTATTACGCAGGTAAGCCAAAAATAATATAACACACGCTAATACGGCTGTAACATGAGAGGTTTACCTGTAACATTATTTGATGTTTTCAGATTAAATATGGAAAGTAAATAAGTAAATAGGTATGCGTCTTTGACTGGTAACTCCTTTTAACGCATAAAAAGAATGCTTAATTAGGAATCCGCTAACTATTAAAGCCATCGTTATTTCTTTTGTTTTAGTTATTTGCTACTTTTTCGCGGAATAACTCGCGCAAAAATGTCAAAAATATTTACGAAGACCGTTTCAAAGATAATGTTGTTCACCTAATTTGTATTGCCGTTAAACTTCCCTTGATACATCGCGGGACATCGTGGCATCATTCAAAGTGACAGTTATTGGCTGTCACTTGCAAATTGTTTTCGTTCTTTAGCCAGTAGCCTTATTTATTAGACCGGCATTTGATATAATGTATGAAAGACAAAAATAATATACATAAATTAAGATATTTCTATCTTGATGATGTGACTGATTAATAAATAAATAAATAAAGCATTTATTTCTTTCTTTCACAATCCAATAATACAATGAAACACAAATTGCTATGTACTATTTGAACAAAGTAAGATTGTGAGAGAACTGGAGTCTGAACTAGGCGAGAAGCCTGTACTGCAGAGCGCCAGTACCCTCCTCTCTCGATAATGGCCGGAGCACATAGAATTTTAATAGCTTAGTGGTGCATTTATCGCCTTCAGTGAGCTGAATACAGTATCCTAGAATCTATCGCCATGACTCTTAAGCGTTTCTATCCCCAGCAGAAATCTTTGTCTGTGTGTACAATAAATAATAACAACTAATTTTTAATCACGAAGAGAACTCTCCTCAACTTGTGTCTCAAATTAGCGATTGGTGTCGTAATTTTTTTGCGACTTGACTTATGGTCCTATGTCCCCTAGATGGGGCAGAGGGTGTCCACAAAAGTTCTCCATCTCGTTCGGTCTTGAGCTTCTCGCTTGATTTCGCTCCAGGTCTTGCCGATCTTCTTCGCTTCGCCCGCTACAGTGCGCCGCCAAGTTTGCCTGGGGCGACCACGTTTGCGTTTTTTACAATTTTTTTGCGACTAGCGTACACTAATAATGCAACACACAGTGGGATCTAAGCTTTATGCTATCGGGAAAATTTAATACATCACACAATTGACTTCCGCTGATCCTGCCCAGCTCGTTACTATGCATAGGTTCTGAAAATTAATCGATATACAAGGTAATTACCAAACGCGACGGCAAAATAACCTAAATTATAAACCTTTTGCTTTTAGCTATTATTTCATAAATATGAATAAATAAAGACCAACAACCGGAGATGCCTTGACTAAAAATTAATACATTTAATCTAAACGTTAGATTTTGAAACTATTCCATATAAGAAGAAGAGTAATTGTACAAGTCAAGAAATATAAAAGCTATTCTAAATCGCTTACAAATTAGTAGAGCGGTCATTTTAAATTCTCAAAATTATCACAACTGAAACCTACCTACCTAAGAGCCTAAGATGCGTGCCATGATAACTTTTATTGACGTCAAAAAGTATGAGCAAAATCGATAAAATGGCGTGATAAGCTTATCGCGGCGCGCATCTTAGGCCTACAGTTTTTTTGCATTATTTCATGCATGCATTTCAGTATGTTCAAAAGCTGTTTTGGTTTAACATAACCAGTAGGGTAATTCAAGTGCAATCTGTCATTTCAATCTATTCTATTTGTCATTTAGCTTGTTTAATCTGTGCTGAATAAAGTGCACAATATTTAAGTAGGATATGGTTGCACGCGGATTTTTAGAGAGTTAAATCTTTTGGCCAATAGAAAACGTCATAATAGTTATTATATGAACTGGGATTGGTCAATGACTTTTGAAATTAAAATCCGATGGCCTGAAAAAATCGGTTTTCCAACAAACGTCAGTTACGCGCAAGGAGGTTTAGCTATTTATCCATCGAAGTTAATAAGGGAGAAGACATAAGACTAATTTTATTATTTGCCTGCCGTGACCCGGTTTTTACGAACAATGACGATGACGAACGATGAACCAGTAACGAGGAGCACACTTAGCAATGCTTCCAGGTTGCGCCTCGGTATCAATTAATTAACATTTTCCGTTAAGTTTACTTTATGGCCAACTAAAGGACTTTTGCCGTCTCCATGGACAAACTCGAAGTATGATAACTACAGTCATTGTCAAAATTTTGCACTGCCATTGCCGCTGGATACCATATATCGCTACTATATTCATAGATAATAGACTTTCAGTTAATCGTCAAAATTGACATTGTTTTTTAAATAACAACAAATGGTATGAATTTTTAAATGTGATATTTTTATAAAGGTAAGTCCCCAAAACAACATTTGATAGCCTATTTTCTTTCGTTGGCATCTAAGTTCCTGTTTTCTACATATATGTTACTACTACCTATTGGATAAGTAACTAAGAACTTTGTCGTTTATTCCATGTGAACAAAATCCCTAAAAGCCCATTTGTAATAATATTCTTACTAAACACTGCTGAAAAAGGACTAAACTTCTGAGCTATGAACGTATAATCCAGTAGCATTAAGTAGGTAGGTACGTATAGCGACGTTGGAACTTGATATAGAAGTTAGCTGTTTTATATTTTTTTTTAGCAACACAATGTTTAAAAATAAAATTTTTCAAAAACGATCAATTTAATCGATTATGTCTATTCTAAATGGACATCCCTATTTGTTAGTCAAATTGTCATTCACTCGCATCACCTTTTCTCTCTCACTCACTCTTGCTGTGTTGCTGTCTTGCTTGATCCTTCTTTGTGATTCGTTTGTGTTTTAGCTTTTATTTTCGGAACTTTATTAACTACAAACTTGGCTATTCAAACGGACTCTGATTGATTGCAATAACGACATACTCAGCCTGGGATTTACTGTTTTTGTGTGGCTCGGCCAAGGCTCGGCTGGTGGTTCTATGGTGTTAGAAAATGAGCAACTTAATTATACACAACAATGGGCAGCACCTCGATCGGTAAGTACCTACATTTTGCTCTGCAATCTTATGAATAAGTACTAGCCTTGCCAAACTTCTGAATTGCCGTTCTCATGGCGGGTTGTCTTGAAATGAATGTTCCGCTATTATCTGTGGTTTAACCTTAGATCTAAGGGTTTAACCCTGTGGGTCTAGACAAAGTGCAAATTATAATCGCAAACCAGTCGCAAAGTGGTCGAAAAGCCCCTTTTTTGTATGGAGTTTTGACGGATTCGATTTTCGATTCGATCAAAAAATGCGTTTTGTCTAAGGGGGCTGGACAGTGTGG